>NC_071267.1:24763838-24893838 GCF_023375685.1 Ictalurus furcatus | reverse complement strand
ATAATGTTCAAAGTTTTTATATGTTCAGATATGTTTTTCTAACCCAACCCTGTTCTACACTTCTCCACAATTTTGAGTCTGACCTGTTTGGAGAGCTCCTTGGTCTTCATGTTGCTTGCTTAGTGATGTTGTAGACTCTGGGTCCTTTGAGAACAAGTGTAGTTATATTGATATCATGTGACAGATCATGTGACACTTGGAGCTAATTATGCGGCTACTGAAGTTAATTGGTTGGACCAGATCTTATTTAGCAAAGGGGGAGAATACATATGCACTCACAACTTTACAGTTTTAATTTATTTATTTTTAAACAAGGCATTTTTGTTCATTCCACTTAAACAATTTGAATTGTTTGTTAGGTCCATTAAAAAAAAAAAAAAAAAAAAGAAAAAAAATCAGGTTGTAATGCAACAAAACAGGAAAAATACCAAGGCACTGTATGTGGCCTGTGTACCAAACCTCTCACTCTTCTTACTGCGCTTCACTTAGGGCAGTCATTTAGGGCAATTACCTGAGCTTATGTTCAGCAAGTGCCATACACTGCTCCTTCACTTTTACATCTCTGCCTATCGTATCATATATGATCTCTTCATAACTTCTATGTGGCTGGTAGTGTGTGTTCACATTCAGATGGGTTACTCGTCTTCTGTGGCATTGATTATAGCTTTTTATTTTTGCATTTTCAGCATTAATAACCATGTTTAAAATACATTATTATTATTATTATTATTATTATTACAGTAAGATGGTGATAGCATTTTGAAATGATGACTGTGTGTGCGTGCATGGGTGGGTGTTTTAACAGGTTCTGGGTATTTTGCATCTAATTGTTCAAAAATAATCCCTCCTTTAAGTTTCTTTCAAACAAACACACAAACAAACAAACTGTCAAGAAGACAAGCTTGTCTGTGCAGGGCCCTTGCCGGCCACCCTGCCTACTGTATATTCACTGACTGCATGGGCTCTGCTTAAAGGAGGGTCATTAGCAGTTCTCACATGTAAACCATTAAGAGAAGAAAGGCTTGAAACAGGTTTATTTATGCCCTGGACTCCCAAAGAGCACCTACAAAAAAAAGTTAATGATAGCAGTTCAAGTAGGCTAATGATTTTGGTCAGACTTTAAATAGCTTTGTGCATGTGGGTGTCACGAAACCCTCCTGTTAAGGACCTGGTTTTCACAGTTCCTGTTCCGGTTCTGCCGCAGCAGGAACTCATGGTCATTGTTTGAACCTTTGTCTAAGTTTGACACACACTTGTCTTGTTTCACCAGTAACATATACTGTATATCATTTTGTTTATTCTTTGTCCTTGTGAAGTATTGCACCTGTTAGTGATCCAGTTCTGAGCTGCCTTTGCCTGTCCTTTGACCCATGCTATGGACTATGATCGTGGCATTTGGGGTGAAAAACAAACAAACAAAAAAACTACTAAACAAAAAGACTATGTTTACATCCTGTTGCTTCTGGCTCCCTTGTGATATAGAAGACTTTGCTAAACATGAACGTAGTGACGCTTAGTAGACGTAGCAAGATAGACTTGCTGTTCCTGTCCTTTCTCACTTCCACCATTGTTCAAGCTGTCAGTAAATGTTTTCTCCTCTAGCCTGAGCAGTTTGAATAACTGTTGCTGTTTCCAGCTCAAATTCCAGAGAAGCTGCACGCCAATTCTTTCTGCATCTCACCTGGACTTCCCAAGAGTTGCTGCCATAATTATAATCTGTCCTTTTCTCATTGCAAGACTCCTATTTATAATATTTCCATATGGGACCATACGTATCTTTTCACCATCTCTAGTAATATTTAACTTTTCTCTGCATAACCTACCATAATATCAAAATCCTACAATCAGGTGTTGCCCAGAAGAGGGTTGGTTCCCTTTTGACTCTGGTTTCTCTCCAGGTCTAATCCTCATAATGTCTTAGAGTTTTGCAGTCATTTTCTCACATGGTAAGTTTTTGAGTGAGTCTTTAATCAGCTTCTGTTTTTCAATTTCCTGACCCGTTAAATGGACTTCCAAAAACTCCCTCCATGTCAGCTTCTATGTTTTGTGTGGTTTCTGAACTCTCTTATGTCAGACTGCATTTGTTGTTTCCTGTTTCCCTGGCAGCCATCTATACTGTGTCCTTATTTGGTGCTCCTCTCATCTAAAGATTTCATAACCCTTGTCTAAATCTTTGTTATCCAGTCCTACTATGCTATGGTATTTCCAGCCTCTGAACTTTACAGGTTAGAGAGATACATTCTGCTGAGACTGAATTCAGACCGGAGAAGTCCGTGACAATGCATTGGCAACTCTAAAGCTCCAAATCCAAGAATACCATAAAGTTAAAATCCATTAACAGAGGAGCTAGTATTAAAGTTAGTCCAGCAGTAAACAAAGTGCAAGTACAGAGTGTTTGTTTCTGTGTCGATTTAGTGCTTGATTAAGTGCTTAAATGATTATTGAAGAGGCAGGTTTTCAAATCATTGTTTGGAGACAGTCAGGGACTGTTTGGAGAGCAAGGGGGAGTTCATTGCACCACCTGGCTGCCAGTTAAGAGAAAATCCTTAATGCATGTCTTCCATGTGTCTTGTGGCAGAGCAGGTCAGGCTCAAGATACTAGTGCTGCAGAGTGGGGTTTGATAAGTGTCTTCAGGGAAGTGTGGGGCTGGTTCATCTGTGGCTTTGTAGGCAAATAGTGTTTTAAATCTGGTGAGGGCAGCTACAGGAAGCAAGTGGAGGAATTGCAGAAATGGGGTGTTGTACAATAACTTGAAACCAAGGAGGCAGTCATCTTGAGTTGACAAAGGACTGAACAAACACCTGAGTATCCTCTGTCAAGTGAAAAAGCCAGATCCTCCTGATGTTGTGGAAGGGAAACCTACATGACCAAGCCAGGTTATAAACATGAGCAGAAAATGACAGCTGTCCAGAGCTATACCAAATCCATTTCACTGTCTGTTGTATCATAGGGTTCTCCAGGGAGATGGCAAGATCTTGTTGTGGGATGTGTATCTGCAGGCAAATGTAGCAGCACAGTCTTGCTAGGGTTTAGTTTCAGGTAATGATCTGCCATCCATGATGATATATCTGTTAGACAAGCCAGAATCCAAGCAGAAGCATAAGTATAAGGGAGGAAAATAAGGTAAGATCTTGTAGAGGGTAAATAGAGACTTGTAGAAAAGGGGGAGATAGACAGGGGACCAAGAACTTTATCTTGTAAGACTGCAATGGAAAGTCTGCATGGAGCAGACTTATATCCCCTCCATGGCACTTTGGTTGTATGCTAACAAGACACATGAGATTGGACAGGAGATTATTGTTATTGACCATGTCAAAGCATGCTGAGTGATCAAGAGAGATCAGGACCAATGATTGGCTGGCTAATATAGTGCCACGAAGCTGCTCAGTAACAGCCACAAAGCCAGTTTCTTTGGAGTCTCCTAGCTTGAAGCCTGACTAGTTCGGGACCAGGAGGTCATGTGTAAGTAAGAGAGGCAACTGATTGTAAAAAGAATGTTCTAGAGAAAGAAGCGATATTAGTTGGTAGGTGTCTAGCTTGGGACTTTCTCCAATTGTTGCCTAGAAGGCTGCTGATATGTGACCAGTAGACAACAAGACAGTTCCTGAACAATTTCTGGTCCTTAACTCAGTTCCTTGGCCCTAACTCACTCAACTTAATGCCATGTTAGCCCCTGATCCAGTTTCAGCTTTAGTCCCTATCTCCAATCCTGTCCTGGGTCCCATCTCTGATCACATTGTTATACCACCAAGTGTTGGAGAAGATACAGTACTACCATTAGTACAAGTTCTGTTCCTGTCACCATTTTTTGTATGTTGTGCACCTGTGTCATGCCTCACAAAGTCTTTTTTAAGTTAAACCTGCATTTCTGAGCTGCATTTCCTAATTATCTGTTTGCTTTCAATGTTATTCCTTCCACTTTGTGTAGAAGGTATTTCTTTAGACAAGCACCTAAATATACAGCCAATTGCATCTAGAGAGTTTTTTTTTTTTTTTTTTACAGTCACATACAAACACACCACTTCAAAATCGTTTTGTTGCCCTAAGCAAATGAATTCTACTAAATGTAGTAAGGAAAGCAGCAATACACAGAAATCTGCACGCATATTGCTAGTGTGTGTATGTACACTTGCGGCTGCTTGGCCCTCCCATGCTGGCTATAAGCTCTTGTGTCTCTGTTTTATAAGCATTCACGTGTCAGCACTGTGTTGATACTAATCAGATGGAGCAGTTGTAAGGAGAAACATTTTTCTGCAGCCCAGCCAAGTCCAACCCGACAATCTTCCTGCCATTTTCCTTTTCAAATGCATTTGTGTGTTGCATTTTACAGTCAGTTCCTTACTTTTTTCCTCACTTTGTTTGTGTAAGTGCTTGCTAATAATCTAGCATGATCGAAGAGTTGAGTAATTGTGTGGCTGATACAACTTTTTAAAAACGTTTGCGGCCCCCCCCCCCCCCCCATTGTGACAAGGGCAAGTAATGAGGGAATATTAAAACGTTATATTGTTATACCTCACCATGGGGGTAATAATGATGAGTCGATTTTTACATCAGCATGGGGAAATCAATTCAACTCGCCTACCTACAGTGCTGCTAGAAAGTTTGCGAACCCGTTATATAATTGATCTGTATTTCTGCATCAATTTGACCTGAAACCCAATTAAACAATTAACACAAATCATTATAGTTTTTACATTTATATAATGAGCAAAATTATTCAGTGTTATATATCTTTGTCAGAATAGTCTGTGGACCTTTGCTTTCAGTAACCTTTGAGCAGCAATAACTTTAACCAAATGTTTCTGGTAACTGGTACTCAATATATTGGGTCTGGACTTTGACTTGGCCAGGCCAAAATGTTAAATTTCTTCTGCTTTAACGATCTTTTAACGATCTGCTCTAATGTCTTTTTAGACTTACTTGCGTGCTTAGGGTTGTTGTCTTGCAGCATGACCCACTTACAGTTAAGCTTCAGTTCATGGACAGATACCCTGACATTCTCCTGTACAAGTTGCTGGTGCAATCCTCAATTTATTGGTGCATCGATAATGGGAAGCCATCTAGGACTCAAGGCGGCAAAGATAATGATACTGATACAAAACCACGATAATGACACCCCCATGCTTTACGGTTTGGATGAGGTTCTTATGTTAGAATGCAGTGTTTGTTTTTTGCCAAACATAATGCTTTTGCTTTAAAGCAAACATGGAGTAGTAGCTTGCTCCTTGCTATCCTGCCATGCACACCATTCTTGTTCAGTGTTTGACTGTACTATCATTTGCTGCACCCTTAGAGTCATTTTTGCTGGACGACGACTGCTTGGGACAGTGGTTCTACACACTTCATGGGTGGTGAAGACCCAAGTTTATGTTCTTGAAACATGGGAGGACCTGCTAAACTCACGCTTGATTGCCAACCCCCTTGATTGAAAACCCTTACTTCAATTACCCCATTTAAATTAACCCGTACTCCTAGAGGTTCACATATTTTTCCAACAAAGATTAATTTCCTTAATGAGTAAATGTATAAACTATAACGTTTTTGTCTCATTTGTTGAATTGGGTTCGCTTTATCTAATATTAGGACTTCGATGAAGATCTGATTACATTTCAGGTCAAATCTATGCAGAGGTACTGAAATTGTAAAGGTTTCACAAACTGTCTAGTGGCACTGTATATGTTCTGCTTTTAAATTGCTTTTGTGGTCAGACAGTTGTTTGCCTTTGTTTTCTGTTTTTTTTTTTTTTTTTCTTTCAGAAATGTGACCTGTTGTTGAGGAGAGTATAGTCAATAAAGCTGTAAATCAGTCTTTTATTCATTTCAGTCAGGGTCTTGTGTCATGGTTGATCCTCTTTCAGTCACACTATGTTTTTTTTTTTTAAATAATTTTTTATAAATGCTAAACATTGTTTTTCCCCCTTTATTTTGTTTGCTTAAATTGATCCAGTGCCCTTAGTTTGAGCAGTTTCCAGTTGCACTAAAAATACCATTTGTTTTAGTGTCTGAGTAGAAGTTTACTAGGCTTGGACCAAACTCTCTGAATTCCTGAATTAGGCTTTTAGGGCTCCTTGTAGTTTGAAAGGATTTTTGTTGGAATACATTATATTAGAAATTTGCATGACTGTTTTAACAGGACGTTTTCCTTCTCTCTCATTTTCTTGCACACTTTCTTCCCCCTGCTCTGTTAAAATGATTTCCATGAAGACAACCTTGTTTTCATTTGTGCTGAGGATGGCCTGAGTACACTGATTAACATGAGCACAAGCGAGTGGCAGCGCTAAGCGTTGCCTTGTTTGGACTGTCTGATGATCCGTGAAGCTCACACAAGGCCTCTACCAAAACAATGACTATAGAACAGAGGACATGAAGAAAACCAACACTAAACACGTGGTGGGAAGTTTCAGCTGTGCCGTGCTGTTTGCACCGTCAAAGTTTCACTGGCTTCCTTTTGTGTAATTTTCCTAATGACTGAAGGAACTAGTACACATTTGAATGTGTCACTGTTTATAAAAGTTCAAATAAGAAAACCTTTGAGTGGGAAGCATCTAATCACTGAATATACGTGTAATATAGCTATATAATCTAGCTATAACTGTGACTGAGCTAGATATGCTCATTTCAGTCACTGACTACATTTACATGGACAGCAGTAATCTAATTATTGACCTTACTCTGACTAAGATAATAATGCAATTAAGGTGTTTACATGAGTCGCTTTTAGAATACTCCTGTCATGTTCCCGTTTGACATGTTTTAGAACATAATTAGATTAACAGCCCGCGTCATTACATCACCGCGCCACGCCGTCCGAAGTCCTTCCAGAATTTCACGTATCAACATACAGTTCGTCTTCGTTATGGTATCGTATACAGTTTTGGGTGTTTTTATTTAATTTTTTTACGAACGCTTTAAGTGCAGTTAATTATTTGTCATGCTATACATGCTAATAGACAACTGCTTGAAGCCATGGGCTGACTCTCAAACCGCGTACTTACCGTCTATATAGTAGCCGAGATACATGTATTTTTCCCCACTACAGGCCTATAGTAGGCAAATATGCGGGTTTGGGACGCAGCCGAACTCTCTTGTTCGCCGTAAAATGTTGAGAACTGCCGTGTGTGTACGTGTCCTGTCGCAAAATGCGGTGAAAACTCTCACACAATGTTCATAATGTGATTAAGGTGTTTACATGTCTCTACTACACGTCCATAATGCGACTGAAACAGGAGTACTCCACCTGTCTTAATTCGATTATTGCTTACTTCGAGTATGACCTTAATTAGATTAAGGTAAGTAAAAATTGCTGTTCACGTGTTTCTTAATCAAAGTATGGTCTTAATCGGGTTAAGAGTGGATTATTGTTGTCCATGTAAACGCAGCTACTGATTGACTGATTGAATTGATTTATTTATTCAAAGCATATGAGCTAAATCCTAAACTCAGTAAATGTATGATCCAATATGACTTGAGGGTTTAAGTCTGTCAGCCTTCTGATTGTTGTATGTCCACATCGAAACACAGAGTGTTTTCCCTCCATGAGGGATCTAAATTGTGAAATGTGCTTGAAATGTGCTCGCAGTAGATTATGTTTAAAGGAAATAACATATTACAGGAAAAATAGTGTAAATAACAATGACAATGAATTTCTTTTGTTGCCTTCCATAAAATGTACAACTGAAGTATAGTGCTATGTCCTTCCAAGTTCTATGAAAAACCTCAGAGACTGGTGGTCTAAAGTGGCCAATTTAAAACTTTAAATGCCCCCATTGGACACCCTAAAGTACCATTCTGTCAAGGAAATATCGGAGAAGTACTAGAGACTATGATTCCTATCAGCCACTGCACCTCACCTGATCATGTCACATGACTGTCTGCACCTGATTCACGTTTGGGGTTAATGATTACATGTTTCTAAGTCACGTTTTCTACTGCACCCATTGTCTTGCGTTTGTCTTATGTGGCTGTTGTTATGTTGTCTAGTGTCCTAGTCCATGTTATTTCTCTATGCCCATAGTTCATAGTTCATGTTTTATGTATTTAGTTTATTGAGTTTTGTTTGATTTGAAATCTTAAATGCACTTGCATCCGCCTTCGTCTCCAAAACCTGACACATTCATCTAGATCTTAATCATTAAAGTGGTAAAAGACAGGTCATCGTGCATCATTCTAAATCAAAATCTGTTCATGATTCTGTTGTTTATTACCAAGCTCTTTACATGACAGCTCCATGATTTACAGAAACCAAGAAACCAGAAAGAAAGAAGAAAATTTTTTATTATACAGTTTCTCATAGATATTAAGAAGTGTTGATTTGGTGCCAGGTGGCTAGCTTAGTTTAGCATTTTTCTCTCCTCTAGGTACCTTACAACAGGGCTTCTCAAACTTTTTCTGTCAGGTACCCCTTTAGCTGTGAATAAAACCCTGACATTATTTACAGGCCTAATTGTTTTTCAATTATCAAAGGTTGGCTTAAACCCATTTAATTAAACCCAATCAAATGGGCTTGTAACAATAAGAACTCGATTGCACATACAGTGCCCTCCACTAATATTGGCATCCTTGTCAAATATGAGCAAAGAAGCCTGTGAAAAATTGTCTTTATTGTTTAACGTTTTGATATTTTATTCAAAAAATTCACAAAAATACACACACACACACACACACACAAAAAAAACAATTGCAAACACAACACAGGTTTATATATAAAAAAAAAATCTTTGTTAAATGTAGGTGTGCAAGAATTATTGGCAAAACAGGGCTTAGATGAGAATTGTAAACGAGAATGAAAACTCGGTCAAAAATCATGAAACACAGGATACAGAACAAATGGTAAACAGTCTGTACTTATATAGCATGTTTTAACCTTAGCGTTTCTACACAGAAATTTATACTGGTTCTCATTCAAACACACACACTCACACACCAATGGCAGCAGAGTTACCATGCAAGGTGCTAGCATGCCATCGTGAGCAACTTGGGGTTTAGTGTCTTACCCAAGGACACGTTGGCATGTGGAGACATGTTGGCCGGAAATCGAACTGCCAACCTTACGATTGATGGACAACCCTCTCTACCACCTGATCCACAGCCACCCCAAAGAACAAATGCTCAGTATGGCTCAACTGGCAAACACTGAAGCTCAATACTTCACCCCAAACAAAGACACACAAGGGGTTTAAATACTATAAACAGGTGCCGTTTTTATATCACGCGACGCGCTTAATTGCCATGTTACCTGATTATGGCTGGCCTTTTATTAGGCATAATGTTACACAAACTTCAGAAGCCAGTCACACGTGAGAGTGCTTCCCACAGCGTGAAGCTCACGCAACGTTGAGCTCCCTTTGAAAGGGAACTGGATATTTTGTTAGGATACATGGCATCAAATATCAACAGATATTAAATGAACAAAAGATCAAAAGGTTAAACAAGAAACACAATTTTTCACAGACATCTTTGCTTATATTTACCAAGGGTGCCAATATGAGTGGAGGCTAATGTATATACAATTTAGACAATGGTGGTTTGTGATTTCTAGCACTGTAATAAATAAATAAATAAATAAATCATGGACCTTCTGACTATGCTTTATGGGCCCCTGAGGGTTCCTGGACCCCACTTTGAGAACCACTGCCCTTTGCAATCACTGAATGTCCCAACTAGCATGGCTGGTTTGTCTAATCAGTGTTTGAACTTAGTTTACTGGAAATTTAAAAAAAAAAAAAATCATAAATTCCATTAATGATTACAGCCAAATAAACACTAAAGCTGAGAACAAATTTCTTCTTGGGTAGACTATAATTTTTTGTCATACTGTGTTTTATTTAAATGATAATACTCACATAACAACATGTTATGTTAATGTTTTCTCTTAATGAACAACCTATAATATAACTGCTCTCAATACATCAGAGCAGATTACTTTTACTCAAATTAGTGAATGATGATGTAATGTCGTTTAAGAGAACAAGTCAATAAATAATTCCCAACTGATGAAAACGCAGTCCTTGGTTCAAGGGATAAAAATAAGCAGGCCAGAGAAGTTTTGTTGATCAGAGTTAGATCTGACTGGATAACCACAAAGGCCAAACATTTAAAAAAAAAAAAAAAAAGAAAAGAAAAGAAAAGAAAAAGCTGAACAGCAAATTTTAGCACTGAGGTATGCATTGTGTGAGACAAAGTACTGATTCAGCATTCTCATCTAACTACTGCACTATTTTTAAGGGAATAAACCTGTTTGTAGCTTTCTTTCTATCTCATAGTGCTGCATCTCCAACATTACATTTACATTTTACATTTATTCATTTAGCGGACGCTTTTATCCAAAGCAACTTGCAAAATGAGGAAATACAAGCAGAGCGATATATCAAGCAGAGAACAATACAAGTAGTGCTACCATACAAGATCTTTTAATTGAGTTCTAGCAAAGCAAATTGCGCAGCTTTGAGGTGTAAGAGCCAGAGTAGGGTTTTTTTTAGGATAATGTGGGGTTGGCGTTTTAGGGGTTAGTTAAGTGTTCACGGAAGAGGTGGGTCTTTAGCTGTTTTTTGAAGATGGTGAGAGATTCTGCGGTCCGGATTGAGGTTGGTTCATCGTTGGTTGGTTCAAGTTCATTGCACCACTGAGGGACAGTTAGTGTGAAGGTTCTGGAAAGGGACCTTGAGCGACGCTGAGTAGGCACTACTAAGCGTCGGTCGTTAACCGATCGCAGATTGCGTGAGGGAACGTAAGCCTTCAGGAGAGTATTGAGGTACGGGGGTGCAGATCCAGACAAGGTCTTGTAAGTGAGCATCAAGGCCTTGAATTTGATCCGGGCGGCTACAGGAAGTCAGTGGAGGGAGATGAAGAGGGGTGTAACATGGGTCCTTTTGGGACAACATTAATCATGGCTATGCAGCTTCCTAAAATGACAAATATTTTACACAACAGTGAGCCTGCTAAGCAACTGAGCATTGCTGAGCATTGAGAGTTTTACTCTAATAAAATGATGGATTTGCGGCTCTTCTCGGGGAGTACAGCCTCGCAGGTCTTTATTCACAACGCAAACAGACTGATCGTGCTCTCTCATACCTGTGCCAATGGAAAGAGACAGAAAAAGCGAGAGAAGGCAGTGCACTTACAGTAAAAGATGGGCACTGCTTCACTGTTATGTAACCCTGTACTGAGCATGAAAAAATCTCTTGTATGTTCTTTGAGATTCATTTCGCCAAAGCAGACAAAGCAAAACGGCCTGAATAAGCAAGAGTCAAAAATAAAGAGGATGAAAAGATCTGCAGCCCTGACTTGTTTCTGGTCTTGGTTGCGTCATACAGTGGTTTGATGTATAACATATAAAATGGGTACTTAAACATTAAATATTTAACTACTGATTTTATTCAAGCTTCTTCCATAGTTTTTTAAATTGCTCGGTCATTTTAGACCCTTGAGAAAGGCCCTTAACCCTCTCTGCTCCAGGGGCGCTGTATCATGGCTGACCCTGCGCTCAGACCCCAACTTCCTAACATGCTGGGGTATGTGAAGAAAATAATTTCACTGTGCATATGCATGTGTGATCAATAAAGACTCATTATCATTTAATTAATACATCTCTCTCTCTCTCTCTCTCTCTCTCTCTCTCTCTCTCTCACACACACACACACACACACACACACACACACATTCCCGGGCTTCGACTTAGCTTTGGAAAATTCGCTGCAGTTTTTCTTTAGATTAAAGTGGATGAAGAGAATGGTCATGCGAATGTTTCCAACCACCACTGTTTTTATTTTCCATGTGTTCACGCTCTTCTTGTTGTGATGGACTCGCTACATCTCTGATGATATCTCCTCGGAACCGGCCTACAGATCCGCAAAAACGTAACTTGATTTTATAAACAGTTAGTAGAATTATGAGCGTGCAATCACTGTGTATGTCATTACAGTGTGCTTCAGTCAGTACGTCTGCTTCTTGGCTATGGATGCTGCGTGGTGTCTGATTCTTTGAGAATCTGTCCTCAGTTGAACTGGGTCAGTGAGAGAGAGACTCAAATCTGACACACACACACAAACACACAGAGCGAGTGAGAGTCAGCCCTGAGGCTTGCGCTGAAAGGGAAATCAGCTGCTTAGGAGGAACAGAAGCTCGGCCAAACTCACCACACTGTCTGGCAGACACTCTCACTCTCTCTCTCTCTCTCTCTCTCTCTCTCTCTCATTCAGCCTCTCTCTTTCATTTTCACTAGTGCTTATTTTCACTTACCTAACCATTATCCTTTGAAGCTCTGCTTCTCATGAAGCCAGTATTATTATGGTTATGTTTCAAATACACTTTCCTTGTCTCAAAATGTTATTATTGTTCCTTTAAATCACAACTTTTCAAAATCAGTGTAAAAGCAAATAAGTGTTGAAACCCTGGCATTTCTGTTATTGGTGTTATTCTGATTCATACTTTCAGTAGTAGTGTTAATCCCAGTGAATTCATTGAACAGATTCCTCAATGGAAGAGAAATGCAGGAATGGAATGAGCAAGGAAGGAAGGAAGGATGGAAGGAAGGTTGTTTTACTTCTAATTTGCATGAGGTCATCTCTCTTCAGCAGTGGTTGCTGTGTGGCTGTAAATAGCAGTTTAATGAATTAGCTAATCTAACACATGATGTTATTGTAAATATGAGATATTTGCTTTATAGCGAGGCAGGCAAGAACGTTCAGGAAGTAGTTTATCTTGGTAAGTGTTACAGTGGATCCGAAGCCTATACCGGGAACACTGGGTACGAGGGTGGAATACATCCTGAATGTGACACAATCAATTACAGGGCACCGTATACACAGGAAGAGACCCACACTGACGCAGGAAAAACATGAGGAACTCGGACACAGACAGTAACCACAGCTCAGGTGTCATGGATATGTCGGAACTAGTACTAGACTATGATCCCAATCGGCCACTGTACCGCACATGATCATGTCACATGACTGGTTAGACCTGATTTTAGTGTTTGGTTAATTAGCACAGGTATTTTGCACAGCACTCTTTGTCTTGTGTTTGTCTTTCTTTCTTGTGTAATGCTTTCATATCTCATGTTTATTGTCTCATGCTTATGTTTTTTAGTTCTTTGAATTTTCCATGAGTTGATAGTTCTTGTTTTGTGTTTTGTTTTTGTCTTTATTAAACTTGTGTCTGCACTTGCATCCAACTCACCTCTCGTTACCTGACAGAATGCAAGACCGTAGCCATGGATGCAGCAGATTTTTTCAGTGTCCAGGAGGACGTTCTGGAAAGGAATAGACTGATGTGTGAGGGGAGGGAGGGGGAGAGAATCCTGGATTAGGTCACTTGGGAACTGCTTGATGCAATGCACACCTTCAGGAAATATTTAGAGGAGGGGGCTCCAAACCTAGCTGGAACCATCAATCTCCCCCCTGCCTGCCCGACCTTGGTCACACTTCCTCCTTGATCCTCTGAGGACGTCACTCCACTGCCTGTCTCCTCTGAGTACAGCTCTCTGCATCCTTGCTTCACTGAGGACATCACTTTGCTGACTGGGTCCATTGAAGACATTCCCCTACCCCTCTGCTCCACAGACGACATCATTAGGGGTCACGGCCTCGCCACAGATGTCACTCCGTCTCCCTGATTTGGCATGGACGTCACTGCACCCGGCTCCACTTTGGATGTCGCTCCCTCCTCTGGCTCCACCTTGAACTTCACTCCCCCAACTGGCTGCTCTGTGGCCATCACTCATGCTCAGCTAGGGAGATTGCATCACTCCTCGGTTGTGTAGAGAAGACCACTCCATCTCTGCCAAAGGGAAGACATCACACCTTCATCTGTCCCCACAAGGGGTAGTGCTCATAAGGACTTTGATAAGCTAAGCGACATCTAGTCTGGGTGTCCAGGACCACCACTCAAAGTTTTTGTGCATGTTGGGAGCTGTGTATTAAAGTGGGGTGGGGGTGGGGGAGGGTTCTGTCATGGATATGCGGACATATACATATGGATATGGTTGTGGTTAATTAGCACTGGTATTTAAGTCACATTTTGCACAGCACTCTTTGTCTTCCTTTGTCACATTATGTCTCATGTTTATTGTCTCATGGTTATGTTTCGTAGTCCTTGTATTTTGCCAGGAGTTCATAGTTCTTGTTTTATTTTTTGTCTTTATTAAACGTGAATCTGCACTTGCATCCAACTGGCCTCTTGTTACCTGACATCAGGATCGAACCAGTGACCCTGGAGATGCGGGGGTCACCCTGCCACCACAAGATGGTAACTGAACACTACGTTTTTATGCTTTCTCAGATAAAGCAGCAGTCAGGACAAACATGGGATGAACATTTGCTTCTGGTAGCAGTTACTTTTGCTTGGCATCAGCGTTATCTTGGTGACTTTTGAATTCATGATCCTCTGTCTTGTAAGCCATTAAGAAACAGGAAGAAAAGGGGATGTAGTCTCTTGTGGTAAAAATAAATGGACACTGTCTTTTGGCTCACTGTTTTCTAAATGGCGCACTTAAAAGGACTATGCCTTAACCCAACTGAGCATGCATTTTAGCTTCAGAAGAGGAGAAAGGAAGGGAGAAACCTCCAAAACAAATAAAAACTAAAGAAGTTGTAGTACAAGCCTGAAAAAGCATCAGAAAAGAACGATGCAGCAGTTTGGGGATGCCAATGGGTCGCTGACTCTATGCAGTTATTGCAAGCAACAGATATGCAACAAAGTCTTAAGTGTTATTTACTTTCATTTACTTTAATAGACTATATGTTCCAATACTTTTGCTCACCCCAAAATTGGGTGAGCTGCCACCAAAAGTGCCATGCTCTTAGTTCTTTAGCTCAACTAGATACTGTATAAAGATCTCATCTTTTGTCACATATTCATCTTTTCATCTTAAACCCAAATGCCTTCAGCGTATACTATATACGCCGTATAGCAAAAACAATAGAATTGGCCTTGCTGTTCCAATACTTTCAGAAACATCCCGTCCTCTTGAACAATGCTGGCAACTGTACTAAAATGACTTGAGATGTTATCATGTGAATATCTCAGACAGATGCAGTATGGGGCAGTTCTGCTAAATTTGCTAAGTAAAATTATAAAAGCGGTAAAGGAATTCAGATTATGAAATCTTTCACTTTAAATGTTAAACCTCTAACTTTCATATGCCTTTCACTGTGGCACCAGTAAAAGTTTTTTTTTTTTTTTTTTTTTTTTCCCCCTTGTGGTACTTTTTATATTCCACTATGGCTAAGTACCTGACAGCTGACAATCAGGGTGAAAAAGTATCAGGGTGAGTGCCTCTGGTAGATTAGCTACCAAAGGAGAGTTTACTAGTGTTAACATAGCCATTAAATAAATAAATAAATAATAATAAAAGCAAAACATAATGTTTAACCAGTTTAACCAACAGGCACATTTCTGTTATGATTACAGCTTTTCCCCATGAATTACACCAAAGTACACAGTGATTTTTCTTAATACAAGATGCACTCCTGCTTTGCTCCATTAGCTACCACTGTCTGAAGTTAATTCAAGTGAATGAGAGCATGCTAGCTCGCACTCTGGATCAATAGGAAACTTGTGATTGTTTAATGAGATTTAGATTTAGTTTAGCGCATCCTATTACAAATTTATCATTTATCCCCCTTGTGAAAGAATACTTGCTCCTGCCAAGTTGTGGTCACGGGTCATGAAAGGGCCATGGGTCGCTCATACAAAAGATTATGAAAGTTGACTTAGGACCTTGAGGCATCTCAGATAAATTCTCTCCAAGAACTTATATATATATATATATATATATATATATATATACATATCAATGTATAAAACCCTCTTAAACAGGATCTTCGACTGGTCCGTGAATGTCAAGACTGTCAAAACTGCATACATTTCCTATTAGTTCTCTGAGTGTATTGACTGTATTACACTATTACACAGTGGTTACTGAGCAATATGCTTTAAAGTGAGTACCTGAATAATAAGCTGGGATTTAAGCGGGTAAGAATGTGATTTAGTGACAGAATAACAGCCTACAAGACAGTCATGTTGTTTTAAGCAATAAAAGCACCCTCTTGTGGTTTTTTCTATAATTGACACAGATATGCTCTATAACATATTAAATATCAAACGTTGATTATTATTTTTCAGTTTAAGCTTGGTTAGAACATTTAGATGAGCCCTAAAGTGATGACTTTTTGCATTAAAGCTTGTAGTCCCCTGCCTCAAATATAAACCTCTACACCACAGCTGTTGTGGGTGTGTATCAGACTTCTGCTCTGGGATCAGTCTGTGCTTCATGTACACATACAGTTATAAGAAAAGATCTTACTTTTTTATATGTTAATTTGAGAGAGGTGTTTATTTAAAACAGCCTACAAGTGACGCAGGGTATAATTCAAGGATGTAACTACACTCTTGCTCAAGGCCCCAACACCGGCTCTTTGGCAGTCCTGGGATTTAAACTTGTACCCTTGCGGTCAGAAAATCGATCATGGTACATCAAACTCTAACTTGGAGATACATAATTGCGGTGCATAATTTAGTTATTGTACTTTAGGTTCACCAAGTCCAATAATCTATAGTAGCACACACGCACGCTTTCATAAATCGACATACAGACCTAGGAGCACGCTTATGTATTTCAGATGTGCGGCCGTCACCAGCTCTGGTGGAAATTCTGCGTCATTCTTCCACACGCAAATATATTTTATCAATTAACTCAAGATGTATACAATCCATATATGTTCTGCAGGACTCGTGTGTTTAACGCTAAGTCATTCTACCTTATTACGTTGATTGATGGACTTTCCTGCTATTTTGTTCCTGTAAAGAAAGTTAATGATTGGCTGGAGTCTAGAGAAGGGAAGTGCATACATTCCATTAACATAGTATTTAGTTGTTCTTTTGTATGATTTATGCTGTCCATATGTTAGAGAAAGGGTAAGTTATGTAGGCTGCTTATAAATGATTCGGCATGCTCTCTTGCCATCCAGACAGGAAAGTGAGCGAGAGAAGAGAGTGAGGGTTAAAGGGTGCTAAGAGCCACACACATGGCTTTCCTAAGCTGTAAATTTTATGGATAATTTCTGATGTGGTTAGAGATTTACCCCCCAGTTCCCCAGCTATATCCAGCAGCTGCAGGTAATTACGTCCACACTCTCCTACTTTTCTCCCACACGCTCTCTACATTTTCTTCTGTCACACACACACACACACATGCTTATACCAATGTATACTCTCATTCACACATGCACAAATGCATTCTCACATGCATGTACTTTCTGTTTAGATCAAATTTCTTTTTATTTTTGCACTCTCATTCATACACCTCCACCCTCTCTTCAACTGATTTAATATATCCCCTGTAACACCACCAGCATTTTTTTTTTTTTTTTTTTTTTTTTGCGTGGGCAAGTAGAACTCTTTCTAAATTTTAATCCTTGATTTATCAACTTTTTAATAAGAATTTTAGATGAAAGGGCAGACAACTTATGAGAAATGTAATGCCTAGTCTACTGGGCTTAATTAACTAGGCTACAAATTAGAAGCTGTCATGATACAATAATATATTGAGTTAACTAGTTCAG
The DNA here is from genome assembly GCF_023375685.1 of Ictalurus furcatus. Taxonomy (NCBI): domain Eukaryota; kingdom Metazoa; phylum Chordata; class Actinopteri; order Siluriformes; family Ictaluridae; genus Ictalurus; species Ictalurus furcatus. The sequence goes on along the minus strand of NC_071267.1, from coordinate 24,876,277 downwards.
AGCATTAAAACCGACTAAGGAAAAGAACAAGTGCATGATTATTAATCTCTTCTAACAGACGCCCGTGCTAAAAAGTCTGCAAGTTGACCGAAATGTGGTGTTCTGTATTTGCATCGTATGTAAACGATATTATTTGTGTCTAGCATGTTCGTTTTCTGTTGACTGGACTTCATTTTGCTCTGTTTTGTCTGTTTTCCACATAACTACATGTGCCTGATTCTGAAAAAGATCGTCTGTTGTCCTTAATAAATCCACCTAGTATAAATCATACTACCGTCATCCGGCTCTCACCTCGGCTGATGTGTATAGTGCAGCAGGCGGTGACATTCAGCAGAATGTGCTATACTTACAACATTCAGGAGTGTCACATCAGTGTGAAATACGTTCATTTAAAACATAGCTACATACCATATGAAAGATATTTTTAGATGCCCCCCCACCCCCTTTCTTCTTCTTGACTATTAAAAAAACTAATAGCCCATACATGAAATCTCAACGTCAAGAGCACCTGGGCTACTGATTTGTCAACTCCTGACAATAACGAAGGCATTTCATGGAAATAAGGATTGGACGCATCAACATTATTTTCAGTAAATATATTTCCAATGAGGTTATTCACATGAAATTTTCACCAGACATCAGTATTAACTCAAGAAATCCAGAAATATAAAGAATTCACAACAATAAAGTCCATAAATAAAGTTATGTGTAATAAAGTGGAATGACACGGGGAAAAAAGTATTAAACACACTAAGAATATGCAGTTCTCCAAGGCAAGGTAAGGCAAGAAACCAGATGAAATCCGTAAGTAATTATACCCCCTATCTGTGCAAATTAATATTAGCTGGGTTAGTAAATTGATGGTCTATAAAAAAGGCTTTTCGTTACTGAGGTGTCACACAAGAAACATCTCATGATGGGTAAAAGCACAGAGCTCTCCCAAGACCTTTGCAACCTTATTAATGTGAAACATATCGATGGAATTGGATACAGACGTATTTCAAAACTTCTGAATCCTCCAGTAAGCACCATTGGGGTCATTATCCACAAGTGGAAGCAACATCACTCCGTCATCAACCGGCCACGCACAGGAGCTCCTTACAAGAGTTCTAACCAGGGAGTCAGAAGAATAGTCAGAAGAGTAGCCCTAGAGCCAAGGACCACTCGGAAAGAGCTCCAGAAACACTTGGAGGCAGCAGGTGCCATCGTCATAGAGAAAACAATAGGCAATGCACTCCACTGCTCACACTCACCCCACAAGACTCCATTACTAAAGAAAAGGCACGTCGAAGCTCATTTAAAGTTTACTACAACTCATTTGGACAAACCTATGAAATACTGGGAGAGTGTCGTCTGGTCAGACGAGAGCAAAATTGAACTTTTTGGCTGTCATACTACACACCATGTTTGGAGAAGAAATGGCACTGCACATCACCCTTAAAACACTACACCAACAGTGAAGTTTGGAGGTGGAAGCATCATGGTGTGGGGCTGTTTTTCATCACATGTCACTGACAGACTTCATATAATTGAAGGAACGATGAATGGAGCACTTTACCATTAGATTCTCCAGAAGAATCTGCTGCCATCCACCAGGATGATGAAGATGAGATGTGGGTGGACTCTCAATTGGTTTCAGAGAGAAAAAAAATCAAGGTGTTAGAATGGCCGTCAATCACCTGACTCGAATCCAATTGAATTTAAATGGCCAAAGAATGGGCCAAAATAATAATAAATTATAAATTAATAAATTTCAGTTAACGTGTTCAATACTTTTTTTCCTGTGTCTTTCCTCTTCATTACACATAACTTCATGAGTTAATACCAAAGTCTGGTAAAAAAAAAATTCATGTGAATAGCCTCATTGTAAATATATTTACTGAAAAAAATGTTGATGCATTCAATACTTATTTCCCCCACTTTATACCCCTGTGAAACAGGAAGTCATGGTTGAACAACTTCCTATTCCTAGTCACCCAGGTATACTAAAAAAAAAGAGTAAATTATCACTGGGGTTATATTTCAAATATATTTTTCTTATATGAATGCATAGGGGTGACAATAATTGTTGCACACCTATATTTAACAAAGTAAAATATTTCGTTTGCAATTGTATGATATCTATGAGAGCTGAGTATTTTTGTGAATTTTTTAAACACATGATCAAAAGGTTAAACAATAAAGACATTTTTTCACAGCATTCTTTGCTCATATTTACCAAGGGTGCCGATATTAGTCGCACTGTATTTGCAAAATCCAAATATTTACTCACAATCATAACAACTTTGCTGTTTAGGAAGTGTGAAGGTCTTGACGATTATATATGAGGCATAAGGTTGTTGTGTTATCATCATTATGGCTGCATGTTCGCAATGTTCTCATTGTAACTCTTCCATTTTTTTCTATTATTTTCAGAAAGCCTCAGCTTTTTCATTGTAACTGGCTGTGTGTTGCGTGCTTGCATTCTCCCCCTCATTCATTCTCTCACTCCTTAGACCTGTGTGAATCAGACAAATTATTTTTTCCTCAGTTCGTCAGTTCACGTTAAGTCATAATATGATTTCTTGCCCATATCACAACAGCAGCCAAACCAACTCATTAGACAAGTGTGTGTGTGTGTGTGTGTGTGTGTGTGTGTGTAAGAGAGAGAGAGAGAGAGAGAGAGAGAGAGAGAGAGAGAGTGTGTGTGAGAGAGAGAGAGAGAGTGAGTGCCATACAAGGAGGTGGGATCAGAAAACGTTTTTGTCATCACAAAGACAGAAAGCATTATATTATTACAGTATCTCATGGAATCCAACTACCTGTAATATTTTCCATCCTGCTAATATTTTCCATGATAGTCTCCCACAACTGCACAAATTCTCCCACATATCATTTAATTGTCCGGCAGTCCTTTCTCGCACAATAATTATTTCTAAATACTACATAGATAGGATAAATCAGTCTTTTAAAAGCCCAATTCCAGGTTAATGTGATGAATTTTTTTTTTTTTTCTATAAAACCTCATTCTAAACAAAGATGCAGATCACACATCGCTTTCCGACCTCAGACTGACTACAGGCACCCTCAAGAACACGCTGTAACTTATGTATGAAATCACTATTTGCACGCACGTTGTGACGTTTTTCGTTAGTTTTTAAGCCCATTTTTTAAACAACCGCTCAGTGATGCATGCAAGTAGCAATTTTTTCCAGTTCTTCATCAAGGCACGTTATGACCTGATGTGTGCTGACAGTTCATTAACAGAAGGATAAGCAGATGTTAAAAATGAGTGATATTCTAAATGTGTATTTTTTCACATTTGTCAAGTTTTCAAAATGGAATACCTAATCACAAAGCAGAAATTATGAAAATGAGTCATACTCATGCCCCTGAGTGATGACTCATATCTTGAATTTTCTGTCTCTTGGTTTTTTTGTTTTTTTTTTAGATACATTAGATACTTTAGATACATTTATGAACTTATAATATAGTACAATATTGTACCTTTAACATATTACAAATTTTTCCTTTCATGATACCTTTCAAAACACCTGACTTAACAAATGTTTTTTTTTCTTTTTCTAGTGCTACATCTCATAACCCAGTAGACATATGTCAGCATACTATTATTAAGCCAATAAAGTAACCAACATGTGTGTACATCTCAAGCTGTCCAAGTTTAGCTGCTAAGCACTTCTGGGGTCATGTGAGGTTGGTGTGAATCAGTTCATGGCCTGGATTCTCACCCCATGTTCCCTCAGTGATGATATTGCTGGCAGTCTTGGTTGGTGATTGGCTGGTGTGTATCAAACTGAGATGGAGGCTCTTTTTCTCGCTCACTCTTTCTCATATTCCCTCACTCATCACTTTCACCAGTTTCTTCAGCCCCACTGAGCCCCCTGGAGCGCCAACTGGAAGCGGCTACAACAGCACACTCCCATCCCCCTTGCCTCCAATCCCCCTTCATCCCTTGCCCAAGATGCACCTTCTGAAACCTAATTTATTGTGATTTAGTGTGTGTACAACAAAGCCACAGACTAATGTACATACAGAGTGTTATTAAAACACAGGAACTGTTTCAAAACCTAATCTAAGAGTCAGGTAGAGTCAAAACCAGATTCACAATGTTCAGAAATAGCTAGCTAGCTAGTTCGTCCATCGAAGTCGATGAGGACCACACAGTATCATCAGTTTAAGTGGGAGTGGGTTCGGAGATGGCTGATTAGTCCAGTCCGAGCCCGGAATTGACGGTTGCAGTGGGGACATAAAAGATCAGACTGCCGATCTGGTGAAGAGGAGATACTGGCCTTGGACTTGTGAAGAAGACGTTTCTCCGCCACATAACGCAATCTCTTTTGTTCGGAAAATTGTTAAGAGTCTGCAACGAGCTGCTAAAACAAGAAAAACAAACGGATGTACGCTAAGTGATGCGGCTGTTATTTTGGAGTAAGAAAAGTTGTTAAGTGCTTGGTGAGTAGTTATTCTGAGAATTGCCAGTATCCTAAGGGTTATTCATAACTCATAACCAAACTTTCAAAAATGGAGGTACAATGTTAATCACAAGGTCTCCCGACAGTAACGACAGGTAATGCGCTAATCACTGAGTGAGAATGATGGAATGGACTGCTGTATTCTCTTGTGAACAAAGATTATAACATTATATAAAAATTTTCAGTCGACTTACATGATAGAGTCTGTTCGAGTCCTCAAGAAGAGTTCAGAATATGTCTGTGACCAATCATTTGGATAAGACATGGATCATACAGCTTTCTTCACAGGGGGGAGAAGGAGTAAAAGATGGAGACTGTGGCTCCATTTCCCTGCCAATATTAATCATGTGATAACTTTCCCAGCGGTGTCCCAGCACACTTCATTCTTGCATAGGCTGGCTCGATGCTACTCTGTCAATCAGAGACTGCACTATTGCTCCAGTCTTCCAAAATAAAAATGAAATTGGAGGAGATACATTGAGGTGAATGTGTTTTTTTCATATTCATATCCAAAATGAATTTTACATTGTGAGACTAATATGTGCACATAGAGCTATAGGTGACATTTCTGAGGGGAATGTGCTGCATTTTTGTTGGGAATTGAACGGAGATGAATGAACTAATTCTTGCTTACACACCAGTGAGGACAATGTCACAGCAGTGATACAGTAAATAGGGAAATTTGTGAGAGAGTTTTCAGGATGAAGGACTTTCTGGTTTCGCTGCATCACGAGCTAGAAAGAGAGGCTGCTGCATGAACTACTTTATAACTGTTATAATGTCACAGGAACTAACTAATAGCACAGCGTGTTACGTAGCTTCTTAATCTCTTGAAGATAAAGGCAATAAAGAAATATTTGAATCTTGTAAAAAGGGTACGGTTCATTTCTCCTGTACTTCGTAGATAAGGAATTATTGGAATAGCTTTCACTCGATGAAATATCCCACTACTCTGTCCCCAGATCTCGTCTCTCTACTACGGGTGGCAGGTCTTTCAGTGTTGTAGCACCCAAGAACTGGAATTCACTCCCTCTGACTATTCACAGCATCACATCCATCTCCGAGTTCAAATCTCAATCTGTTTTCTCAGTGTTATTTGTCCTAATGTGTTGCTATGCATTTTTCTCTCAGTGGCTGTATCATCTGTACTGTGTTTTTTATTTTTTGTATTGGATTGTTCATTGTTTATGTATTATGGTATTGATATTGTAAAGCATCATTGAGCTCTGGAAAGGTGCTATATAAATTAAACACACATTATTGTTAGTAGTAGTAGTAGTATTTATTATTATTATTATTATTATTATTATTATTAGAGATGGACCGATGTAGGCTTTTTTTTTTTAAAAAAAAAACATCCGATGATCAGGGCCGATATAATATATCCTGATATATTATATCCTGTCAATCAAAAGAGGGTGGGAAAACACATGGATTTCGTGCTGTGTGTAAAGAAGATGTCTCTTGTGTGGAACGATGACAAAACTGCAGTTTATAATGGCTTTAATCTCTGCACTGCTAACGTTTTACACTGGACGCTGCAGCAGTGAAGCGGGAGTTTCAGCGTCGAGTCAAATTATTTTTTCTTCTCAAGCTGCTCGCCCTGAATTAAAGGGCCAGTACACTGTTGAAAGATTTAAATGAAGATGAGTTGATGCCTAACAGGAGGGTTTTTTTTTAGAATTCAGTCAGTGTTAATATGAATTAATAACATTCAATAGGTTAAGAGATCTTACTTTAATCTTCAGAATCTAGTTCATGTGTTAATGTTAATTAGAGTAATGTGTTTTCTGTTGATGAGACCAGTTACTGTGGAACAACTTGTTGAAATGGAGAGAATAAAGTTTTTATTTGTATTTCCTTCAGAATTGTGGAATTAATTATTATCCATTTAAAAGAAGGCATAAAAGGCAGAACTACTGGTATCGGTATCGGTATCGGCCGATATCACTCTGAATAATCGCTTATCGGTATCGGCTGAGAAATGTAGTATCGGTGCATCTCTAATTAATATTATTATTATTATTATTATTATTATTATTATTACAAACAAAAGTTTTTAGAAATAGAAATAGTTCTTAGAATGGGATTATAGTTAGGTTTAACCAACAAATTTAATGTGCCTGACTAATTGAATCCTTACTTTCGGTTTTGGCAGCATAATTTTTTATTTATTTATTTTTGAAGAATTGTAGATATTTTACACTGTAGATCGATCCACTTCTACTCATGCTCGTGTGGTTAATTGTTAGAATGTGATCAGATTGGTTTACAGTTGAATAGCAACAATATTGACTGTGTCTTTAGTTAAATTTGACTATGAAATCATGGCAGTGACTTGCATTAATGGTCTAATGATGCTTGGAAATTGGCCTGGACACATACTTTTTGGAAATAAGTATTTAAATGTGCATAATTCATTTTCACCCTTTTTTCCCTCCTGCATTATGTTTTTCTTGGCTAAAAGAGTGCTGTACCACAAATACTTAATGCGTGCAGTCAGCAGCCATATAAAACCCCAAAAGAATAATGAAAATATTTCTTGTAATATTAATGGTCCAAAAAGCTGGCATGTCACTTTGACCTGTTCCAATTTCAATAGCACTTGCAAAACCACATAAGCTTATAATGCAGGTGTCTTGGGTCTAACAAATGCCTGTATGTGTGTGTGTGTGTGTGTGTGTGTGTTTGTGTGGGTGTGTGTGTGTGTGGTCGTGTGTGTGTGTGTTTTATTTAATTTATTTTTATTTGAACTAAAAACCGAAGGAAATAATTTTGTGATGGGAATCTAAGTTGTGAACATTGTCTTTTTGCTGATATGTGATGTATCTTTTTTTTTAATTAAGACCCTCATAATAGAATGATAAAAGCTTTCAGTCTTACAAATTACAGCCTCTCTGTAGGGCATGGGGTTCAATCCGTCTAGCCTGGGTCATTTTCTGTCCAGCATGGGACTCCTTCTCTCAAGCCTGAGGCTTCTGTAGTCCACCATTTAGCTTCTTTTGTCCAGTCTGGAGTTTCTTCTGTCCCACCTGGGGCTTCTTCTGTCCAGCTTGAGTTTCTTGAGGTTCTGTCCAACCTTGAGTTTCTTCCGTCCCACCTGGAGCTTCTTCTGTCCAGCCTGGGGCTTCTTACATTCAGCGTATAGAAACCTCCTTCCAGCCTGGGGCTTCTGATGACAACCTTGGGGATATTAATATCTAACTTGAGGCTTCCGTCCAGCTCAGGGCCTCTTTCCTCCAGCCAGGGGCATCTTTACACCAGCCTAGCATCTGCTCTGGTTTTCTCTAGGCCTTGTGCACCAACCGTGGGACCTCTTCCATTCAGCCAGAGACCTCTTCCATTTAGTCCGACCTGCGTTTTTTTTTTTTTGGTTCTTTTTTTGTCCTTCACATTTTCCCCCACGTTATTCCTAATGAAAGAGAGAAAGAGAGTGCATGCTCGGGTGCGGCAGTATTTGGGCACGCTCCAGCTAGAACAACACTTGTGGTTTTGCGCTCGCATGAAGTGGAGCGGTTCCAAATTCTGGTGGGTGAGCATAACAAGGAACTGACCGGGGGAAAGGGGCAAGACAGAGGATGCTGGAGAATAAAAAGAGTGCTAGAATGAGTGCACATGGGGAGAATTCAAGAACAGAACAGGCCGTAATGTCAAAGGCAGAACACGTGGTACAAACAAACAGGCATGGAAATTCAAACGCCAGTAAGAATGAAAACAGAAGATACTGAGGAGGGGGAGGGGTGTCAAAGAATGAAATAGAAAGCCTGAGAGTGAGATCCTGTACAAAACAAATGATAAGGTCACACGATAAGATCGATGGCAGCTACTGTGAAGCTCCATATGAATAAAAGCAATGAGAAAATACTGATTGCCTAAACAACGAAAATGATCATAAATAATGAGGAATATGATTAACAGATAATGTGGTTGTGCCCATTAATGCCCCTTGTACCAGTGAACCCTTAAATCAAGGTTAATATTAGAAACAGTAAGCATTATGTAGGCATGTTGTATGGAAAAAGGGTACTAGCGGCAGTTAGATCAGGTGACTGGAGATCCAGGAGGAACCGAGGCCCTGGAACACAAAAACATATTTATTCTGTCACCATGCCCAGACCTCAAACCATCACAGAACAAATGTGTGTGTATGTCCGTGCGTGTGTTTGAGATTGTGGAGTGTAAATTGATCCAACCCTGCAGCGGTACCACAGAGTAGAAAAAAGTCCCTTCAACACCACAGGAGCCCGGAATGTGCATAGTTTCCACTCACTTTTTCACTCGCATTATAAAAATAATTAAAGGGGATGTTGTGAGGGCTTGAAGTGGCCCTGATGTCTTCATCCCCAAAGTCTGCTCTGTCATCTCGGCAGGGCTTCTGCTCTGTCTCCACAGGTCAGTTCACTTCAAACAATACACCACAGTCTGAGATGCATCTACTGTTGAGTCAAAGTCAAAGCACTATGTTCACACAAGGAACTGATAATGCATGCAGTAATTACTCAAATGGCTCGAAAGTTGTGTATTTATTGCCTCTGTTCAGTGGCTTAACTTAAAGGTCTTCCGTAGGCAGTTCCTGCAGAATGTGTCGCGCTGGATAAAATTTCTGTTAAAAAGTCTGTTTTTTATTGACTTGTGTTGTTTGTCTTCGACTTATTCACTTAGTCCAAAAACTAACTACCAGATCAGTGTTGACATTGTTCGTGTTGCTTCATTTTTATTTCAATTTCCTTTTTTTTTGGGTAATTAAATAGCAGTCTGTGGTATTGCTTGCAGGCCATCGTTACCACTGTCATCTTCATATAGCAAACAGATCTCTTTGTGGTTTCTACGTGTGACTAGGATGGGGCTGTTGTGTGCCTCACAAATACCTGTCTTCATTCAAAACACATTAGGAAGCAGTGCATTCATTCTTTCCAAAGTGAGGTGATGCACCCATCTGGTATGGAGTGCTGGGGCTGTGGGCGGCAGTGACGGGGATCTGAAAGCGTGTGCACTCTGCTACTAGTTAACATCCATATGCAGCTCTTCTGGACAAGGGGCTGGCCCTGTGAGGCCACAGAGCAGCCAGGCCAGCAATGAAAAATGAAACGCAGCAGCCCCTCGTGAAAACACACATCCAAAGTATATCCGCTTGCGTGCCTGGTGCTTGGACTCTGCCATTTTTTTCCCCCTTTGAGCAGTGGTTTATGTGTCTGCGTGCATGTGTGTGAGCATGAGGGAGTATGAGACAGAAAGGAAGAGCAAAAGGAAATGTGTTCACTGCTGTAAGTGTTAATGAGTTAAGTAATAGCAGCAAAGGCATCTCATGAACACGCCTATGCTGAATGGATGTTCACACACTACTGCTGCTATGGGAAAGACTTCACAAACACTGACTGCCTAAGTAATACAGTTCCCCAAGAGAAATTGACTGAAATCAATTAATCCATTATAATGACCTACGAGAAATTAAAAATGGAGCATTGTGTTGTCTTTGACCAGAAAAGGCCCCAAAGTGTGTTCTCATACATGGGAAAGCTGGATGACATGACATTATCTTCAGGTCTCTACTATTGACCCAGCATCCCTCAACATACAAGAAAGACATGCATCAAAACTCTTTTCTGCCTTATACCCTGAACTATTAGTACTAGCATGAGGATACAGTTTTGATGGAGACTACATGTACCAAGCACTTAAGCACTTAAGTTGCTCTGGATTAATGTGAATGTACAAAGTAAAAAAATATTTGCCCCATCCTGATTTCTTCTGTTTTTGAGTATATTGTATACTTAATTGTTTCAGAAATTACAATTTTCATGATTGATTAACAGTCTTTAAATGATAGTTATTTATTGATTAATACCAACTGGGCCTGTGTTGTTGTTGTTTTTTTCATGAACTGCAATGTATTTCATGTATTACTGCAAACCCTGTTCAGTCAAATCAACACGTAAATAGAACTTTTTCAACAGCATGAAGTTGGTTAAAAGGTCTTACTCGGTAACACAGTATGCCAAAGTTGAAATTCCAGAAATGATGAGGAAGAAGGTGACTGAAATACATCAGTCTGGGAAGGGTTATAAAGCTATTTCAAAGGCTCTGGGACTCCAAAGAACCACAGTGAGAGCCATTATCTCCAAATGGAAAAACTCGGCACAGTAGTGAACCTTCAAAGAAGTTGCAGACCTTCCAAAATTCCTCCAAGAGCACAGCAACTACTCATCCAGGAAGTCACAAAAGAGCCAAGGACAACATCAAAGGAACTACAGGCCTCTCTTGCATCAATAAAGGTCACTGTTCATGACTCCACTATCAGAAAGACACTGGGCCAAAATGGCCTCCATGGAAGAGTGGCGAGGTGAAAAAAACTGCGAACCCAGAAGAACATTAAGGCTCATCTGAATTTTTCCAAAATACACCTTGATCATCCTCAAACCTTTTGGGAGAATGTTCTGTGGGCTGATGAGTCGAAAGTGGAATAGTTTGGAAGACAGGGGTCCCGTTACATCTGGAATTAACCAAACACAAAATTCCACAAAAGGAAAACAAAAAGAATTCATCTGTGGTATCAGTGTGATGGTGCGGGGATGATTTTAAGATAAGGGAGCAATTAGTTTTTCACATTGGTGATAGGCGTTAGATAACTTGTTTTTGGCTTCAATAAAAAATTAATGAATATATAAATACTGTATTGTGTGTTTACTCAGCTCGCCTTTGTTTTATGTTGCATTTCGTTTTTAAGATCTAAAACTATTTAGTATGAGATATTCACAAATACAGAAGTACTTTTTCACAGCACTGTAAATGTTTATATGTCTTATTACACCATGGAAAAAGTGGATAAAAATCAACTTCCTGTTACACTGAACTGCTGAATGAAGCAATACATCTGAAAAGAAAAAAAAAAAAACCAAAAAACTTTCATGACCCTGAAGCTTAAGCTGAAGATACAACATTGACAGCAGAAGGTACTGGATGTCAAAAATGATTAAATACTTCATGAATGAAAACTGTTCAACCTTATTTATTGGTTTGCCCACTTTTTGTTTTACATAGTGAAGTTTCTCCCACTGCACAAGCCAGTGGGCACTCTGAGACTACACTAGGCTTTCAAGTAGAGTAACAGTTACTGATTAGATCCAGATGCTTAATAAAGGCACACACACACACACACACACACACACACACACACACACCAAACCTACAAGCACAAATGCCCTGCCACAGGTCTAATTTTTCCATCAAGCTGCTCCTTTGCCCTGCAAATCTAGCCAAAGTTGCCTTGAGGCACTCCTGCATCGTCTTCTCTTCAAAAGCAATACTATGGCTGATTCACTTGACTGGCAATGCAAATGAAGCAATTGGGCAGCAGGTTCTTTTTTCCCTAATCGCTTAAACAATAAAATGTAACCAAACATGAAGCTCAGTTTCCAAAGCCTTACACCATATCTGCTGACCCAAAAACAGTGTTATTGCTTCGCACCCTGAAATCCACAAGGAATCAATCACACTACCATACTAGTACTCAGACATTGTGTTTTCTGATGATTATATTGAACTGTCACAGCAGATCTATACGTGTATATATATGTATATATATATATATATATATATATATATATATATATATATATGTGTGTGTGTGTGTGTGTGTGTGTGTGTGTGTGTGTAGATCTGCTGTGACAATTCAGAGTGTAATCATGGGTTGAGTTGAATGGGTTGGCACCTCGTCCAGGGCTTATTCCATATTATTACCACATCAGTGTCTGTCTCATCATCCGAGGTAAATGTCATTTACTTAAACATGTTCATCTATTTACTAATCTCATGTCTGTTGGGGAAACTTGTGGGGAGATACTCACTGATTCATTTAGTCAGTTTGATGTTGAAGCCATCCAACCACATCTTTTCAGAGGCCATTTGGAGGAAAGCACTATCCACCTTCTTCCACATGCATAAGCTCAGAGACCCATGACTGGGTCAGTTTTGCTCCCTTGGCTTCTAACCATGTATACTCTAGTTATAGCATTGATGGGATTCCAACTTGTGATCTCCCAACAATAGGGCGAACACTTATCTGTTGCTCCATTTATGAGCCTTTTCTCTGTTTTTACAATGGGACAGTGCAGAGGTATTGCAGGTTTTCTGCCTTCCAATTTCTGCTTACAATCTAGGCTAATGTTCATTTTTCTATGGCATGTAGCTATCCAGCAACTTGATCAAAGTGTGACATTCACTGCGTAAGGAAATAATACTTAGCTACAGGTTTTATTCATCTTGAGGCAGATGTATTTAGATGAATTCATCTAGCTTAGTCAACATAATAGCAAACAAGCAGCTATAATCAAATATATATATATATATATATATATATATATATATATATATATATATATATATAAATTCTGATAAAATATCAAGCTCAATTTTGGTCCATTTATCTCTAAAATCTGACAATTTTCCCGGGTGGTTATACGTATAGAATATAAGCAATATAATGACAGTCCAGATTAAAAATGGGTGCTTATACAGTACTTAGGGAGTCATACTGGGGGAATGTAAGGTTACATGATTTGTGCAGGCCACAGTATATTGCTCCACAGTGATGGTACCGGCTGTCGAGTCATTTAATTAAGATGTAAATTACTTTGATAACACTTTTTTTTTTTTGCTACTACATTTATTCATTTAGCCGACGCTTTACAATACAACAATACAAGTAGTGCTACCAAGCAAGATCTGTTAATTACTACAATGTTTTATTAATAGATTTGGACAATTTAGGGGTCATGCTTCATTTGGTAAAAGTTCTGTACAATTAAACATGTTTAAGGTGTTTAAACAATTGAAAACAATCCTATGCAGGTTACATTCCACATTAGATTTTACATAGGTCGGAAATCCATCCTAGCTATGGATACCAATTACAAGACAGGTGGTGCATTAAAAGTCTGAAAACTGTTGTAAAATCTGTAGATATAAATATAAAACACACATTAAAACAGCACTGAGTATTGTGTAAGGTATATGTTGACACATTTGTGTGTGCATGTGGTTCTTTTGGCTTAATCAAGGTAAGAAAGCACGATGTAAAGCTCACATGAGAGAAGGAAGTGGACAGAGTTTTAGCTGAAAAAACATGTTTTTTTTCCCCTCATTTTATTTTGCTATTACATGCTGCTGTGTAATTAAACATTTGGCACATGGCATGAAGTGGCATGTGAATGAAAGGAATGCCAGAAATCTGAACCTGATCTGTTTTGGCAGCTGGATGTCCATTTAGATTGGCTTCGATAATGTTTTTTCTTTTGTTGTCAGCAGACATTTATTTAAGAGTCTGTGGATCAAGAGGTGATTTTCCATGGCATAAAATTAGCGTCAAATAGAGCGCCAGTTAATTGACTTAAAATAGGCTCCCTTTGTAGAATTTTTTTAAGCTCATTGTTGGCATTGACTTTGCTGACATTAACATTTTGTCCAATGATACTGCAGGAAAAGTCTGGAAAAACTCAGTTTAATTGATTATTGTATTAGATACCTAGAGCACTTTGCTTTAGTTTAGGTAGACTGTACTTGGGGCCTCTTAGGTGTCCTGCATCCCAAGGTGGTGGTTACATTTAGAAAAGTAAAAGCTATAGTCAGTTGATTTCTTACCAATGTCATGTTTCCACAATGACATAACCACGTTCCATGTTTATACTGTTTGTCTGGATAACAAAACTGCAATGGAACTGTTCAGGTAAGAGGGACTATTTTAACTTTAAGACAGTAATTTTCTTCTTCAAAATCCAGACCTTGTTTGTGGGATTTTTCTGCTCTTTTTCTACCTGTTTACTGGATATAATTCTGCAATTCACATCAATTCTGTTCAATTACAAAATGAAATAATAATTCCACTGTCACTGAGGAACCTATGATTACATGGGCTGAAGAAAAAGTAACCCACACATGTATTTGTTGGTCCCTGTTTCAGTCTTGATCCTGTCCACCCCTGCCCAAACACATGTATATTGACTATAATAAATTGCCAGTAACTGAAAATGTGTGTGCATATCGCCTTGTGATGGTCTGACATCCCATCTACAGTGTGTTCCTGCCTCACGCACAGTGATCCAAGTACAGGCTCCAGGTCCATTGTGACCCCAAAAAAGCATTTACTGATGATGTCTGTCTCATGGGAATATTTATAATTTTTCATGACTGGCCCTACGAGACTAGTAAAACTACTACTACTTCAGTCTTTGCATCAGGCCCAATGTGTAGGCCCAGGCCTAGGATTAAAAATCCTATATATTTGTCTTACATATTTTTATTTGATTAGCTCTCTTGGGTGTCCACCTGAGACTGGAACAACTATCCAACCTCTGAGCCCCTGCAGTCTGGGTACTAGCTTGGTTGGTGTGGCCTTGGTCGCCCACTTGTGACCGGATCACCCGAAACAGATGTTCATACCAAATCTAAACAGGGCCTAGGTTGTTTCTCCTTTACATGACATGACTGAGAAAGGACCTGCATACCAGTGCTCCCCAGAGGGTGGCAGTATGAGGCCAATGACCATGCCTTTGCACCAGGATCTTGCACTTGAATGGTACTACTGTTGGAGGAAGTGAAGACCATCCAGCAACATGTGGGGTGCAAAAAATGCCCATACTGTAAAGGTGAGGGGGCAGTTTCGGAAGAGATCCTTGTAACCGCTACAGGATTGATGCAGTGGAGATACAGAAGGTATAGGAGGCAGATCCAGAGTTGGAAGCTCTACAGAGCTGGGACCACAATGGGCCTATAATGATGCTCCCAATTGGAGCAGCCTGGCCATGTCCTCTATCAGTTCTGAAAAGAACTCTCCTAGTCCTAGGGTCAGGTGATTAGGAAGCCTGTTGCATTTATTTATTTATTTATTTTTTACAAAGAAATGAAGACGCCACACCATCAAAGGAAGCCAGCCACGAGTATAGTCCAGCTCTGGTGCAATAGAGACATGAATAATAGTGAGCAGAGAAGAGAGTCTCAGACAGGGTGCAGGCCAGCTCAGCAATAGAACTATAAGACTATAGATCAATGCGTCTAAACTGAATGGAAATTGAAATACTTTGAATGAAAACTAAAATGGTTGTTTGTTCATTGTGCTACTCAGAGGAAACAAATGTAAGCATGTATCATCACAAACATTTTGACATCAGAAACACTCTAAGGTACATCGTTCTTTCACTTTCTGTTAACTCTACACTCGTATTTGTTTTATTGTCTGCTCATCAGATGACTGAGTCAGTAGACAGCACTCTTTGGTTGCCAGACACATTGCTTGTGAGCTTGTTTGTATGGACTGTAGACCTCAAACATCACTTAACGTTGCATGGCTTGAATTAGACCACACTGAAACAGTCTGTGATCCAGGATTCGTCAGGTGTGCACACCCTCTATGCTTGCTTCCTATTTGTTCCACAAACGTTTTGTTTTCTTGATCTACATGCAACCAATGCATGCATGGCATTTGCTCAAACAGCTTGTCATAATTTGACAGTTCTGTTCCCAGCTGTTTGAAAGATTCAAGGTCAAATCAAACTTAACTCCTTAAACTCTTGGCGTATTAAAATAAACAGCAAAACATAAAACATACATCGAGCAAGAACCCTTGACCTCAGAATAACCATGTCTGCATGCAAACCCCTTTGCGTCACACCTTTCCTAATCCTCTACATATGAAAACAGTCACCATCTCCACACATAGCGTCGATCTCCCAGAAAAACAAAACGGTCTCTTGCCAGAGCTAAAAATATCTTCCAGAGACAAAACCAGGCCTGATACTAGTGAGCAAAAAAGCGACATTCCTGTCCATCCGTGCCTCCAGGCTATCCATTATTAATCACTGTAATTAAACCTAACAGAGGTGTGAAGCAGAACTCTTGGCCTTATTTTAGTGCCTGCCTTTTTTCTGTCGACCAGTCTCACTTGATTTGTGTAATTTCCCTGTTTTTACTGTCAGGATGTGTGGAGTACCACTGCCTAAACCCGACATTGAACATTGTGTTTGGAAGTGTATCTGATGAGTGTGAAAGTGTGTGTTAGCACTCAGGAGGTGAGTAAATGCTTGGAGTTGCTTGCACATTTACTGGAAAGGGAAAAAGGGAGAAGAAGCAGAGGAAGGAGAAATATCTTATTACACGGTCTGTGTGTGAAGGACTTTTTTTCCCCCCACTTTTTTCCCTTTACACCAAAACTGCTCATTGAATACAGTCCAACTGGAAAATAATAAGAATACTGGTGTTTAAAAGAACATTTGGAAAGAGAAGTAAAAAGCAGGAGAAGATGGCAAAAGCTGCACTTTTCCATTCCGCCATCACACCTGAAATATTCCTGGAAAGCTGGAAAGGCGGCGACCGGCACTGTGTGCAGCCTTACAGTCGAAAACCCAGACCCGAAGCCCTTAATCATAGTGCTCACAAACACTTATGAAGGGTCTGTGGTTTTGGCACTGGATTTCCAGATATTAAGATAACCGCAAAAGGAAACATATACAATTAAAATATTTTATCAAAGGTGAAAAATAAACTAGACAAAAACTAGACACAGCTGTGACATCAGACAAGGCAGTCGCTACCTATGTGTGATTTTCATGTGGGTAATGTTATGACTATTATGTAAGTATCACGTATTATGTAAAGTAGCACTTTTTAATTGAACATACTTAATAGGAGCAAGCAATTGTAGAATATTAACAATAATATACTTTAATCTTGCGTAAACAGATTTAAGTATGACTAACTCGAGTCTACAAGTAACAAAAGGTTTAAATGCATGCGATCAGGATGCCATTGAGATAAGAAGCAATGAACAATGGGATATAGACAGGGTCCTTGAAGCTTTTACTGGAAAGTCTGAATGATGGTTAAATTAATGGCCTGAAGTTACCTCTGAGATCCTTTGAAAAAGCATTAAATATGGTATTGTTACTCGACTTTAACACTGCTAATAACCATCAGCTACGTCTAG
Organism: Ictalurus furcatus; assembly: GCF_023375685.1. NCBI lineage: Eukaryota > Metazoa > Chordata > Actinopteri > Siluriformes > Ictaluridae > Ictalurus > Ictalurus furcatus. The sequence goes on along the minus strand of NC_071267.1, from coordinate 24,858,832 downwards.
TCCTCAAAATTCAGACAAATACTAGATCACTTGATACCAAAGTGCAAAACAATAAACAAACACTTCCTCCTATTAAACTATGTAATGCATTTTTATTTTTTTTCTTCCTGAGTATTAAGTCTTATTTCCTAATTGCTAATACTGCAGAAGTATAGAAAAATGGCCATTATTCCCCTCAACCCAAGGTAAATACCCATGTGTCCAAGCCCATGTGTCTAACCCAGTACCCGGAAGTGATGAGAAGATTTCTAATTAAAAGAGTCCAGACATTTCCTGCACCTACACCTTAGATGTTTTTGAATTGTTAAATTGTTGTTGTTTTTTTTAATGTTTTAAAAAAAAATTCAGGTCAGAGCAATAGCAATCACGACCAAAAAGTAGCAAAAGAAGTCAACGTAGCAACAGACAACACCACAGGTCACAATAGTAGTGACAGCTTCAGCAGCAATGCCACCCTGCTGCCCATTTGTTCATCTAGACCAGTGGTCACCAATCCTCTTGCTGGAGATCTGCCTTCCTGCATGTTTCATCTCCAACCAAAATCTAACACACCTGTTTTAGTTTATCAAGAACTTCTTAAGGCAATGATTATGGTTGGAGCTAAAGTCTTCAGGAAGTTAGCTCTCCAGGAACAGGGTTGGTGACTACTGATGTAGAACTTTCCTCCTACAGTCAAATCACTCTTAAATCCCTTTGCCTAAAGATATGGCTCTGCTTAGGTAACAGTTGTAGCATCTGTGAATGTGCGGTTCACCGAGTCTGGGTGCTTGGCCCCTGAAAATGCTGCTTGCAGCTCTAATTTAAAAAATAATGACAATTATAATAATTTGTAAATATATATATATATATATATATATATATATATATACATATATTATTATTAGTAGTAGTCAGTTAATTAACAAACATCTAAAGTGCTATGTTGAGGACTAGTACTCCAGAATACTGGTGATGGGTAAGACAACAAGGCAGATCATTTGTTATAAGAGCCATGTATTTAGCATTCACATCTCTGAAAGAAAGATAAACTGCTATTTTTATGAGTTTAATTGATAAAGCAGGAGTCTAGGACCATTTTATTGTGAGCATTAATCAAGTGATATTGCTTCTGTCTCAAGTTTGATTAGAGAGTCCCACCCTCAGAAAGCTGTATAAAGAAAAGCCCATCTTAACTAATGGAAACTATTGGTAACATTGATCCTTTCATATTCTCTTTCTCCTTGCCCAGACAGTAATTCATTTTGAACTCCCAGTTGTCCTTTGAACCTTGGACCATGTCTGGCATGTTGTTACTTGTATTTGCAATTGAAATAAATCAGATTAAAATATCACTTTTTATTTATTGCCATGGTTATATCTTTTGTTATTTCACAACAAATTCAGTTTATGAAGCATTTGACAATGTAAAGCGATTTTTTCCCCCCAAAACCAGAGATCTTCCATGATCTCATCCAATGCGAGATGCAAAAGATTGAGGAGCAGAAAATAATGACACTGTCAGAGATTTTGGGGCTCTAATACCAATATGATCAAAGCACAATTCCATGATACAATTGGCCTACTTTTTTGTGGGATTTAATTAAATAAGACACCCTAATTAGCCGTAAGACTTCAAATGGATAAAAAGATATCCTTAGAAATTATTCCAAATGGAAAACACACTTTGTATACAGTTGTTCTGTATGGTGGATTGGCACCCTGTCCAGGGTGTACCCCGCCTTGTACCCCATGCTCCCTGGGATAGGCTCCAGGTTCCCCATGACCCAGTAGTATAAGTTATAGAACATGATAATGAGTCTTTATTAATCACATACACACACAGCACAGTGAAATTCTTTTCTTCGCATACCCCAGCATGTTAGGAGGTTGGGGTCAGAGCACAGGGTCAGCCCTGATACTGTACCCCTGGAGCAGAGAGGGTTAAAGGCCTTGCTCAAGGGCTCAACAGTGGCAGCTTGGCAGTGCTGGGGCTTGAACCCCCGACCTTCCGATCAGTAACCAAGAGGTTTAACCGCAGAGCCACCACTGCCCCAATGGATGGATGGATGGATGGATGTATTCACAGTTAGTGCTTGCTTTCCTGGATACAGAAAGCTAGGTAATATGAGAGCAGTAGACTGCATGGGTACTTCCAACAAATAACAATAAATCTTAATTAATGATTAGAATAATTTATGGCAAGTATTAATATAATGCATAATGCATAATATAATATAATGTTTAAGGTTATGTATTACAATTTTCTACCATCACATGGGTTTTGGAATAAATACCATGATTATTCATTAGACTTCAAATGAATGAAATGAAGAAAAAGATCCAGGACTTTGTTTGGACTGAAAAAAAAGAAGCTATTTTAGAATTTCAATCACTGAAAAATCAACATGCAACCTAAAAGAAATTCTGCCTGTCATCAGTTCAGGACAATAAACAAACAATATGAAATTGTACTACATTTCCTGGCAAAAAGGAAGTATTGTTAAGAAAGGAATAGACACTTTGGGACATGCTGTTATAGGAACAATAATCAATGATTGGGTGGTGTGATGTGACCTGATTCAGACTGATGCAAAAGTGAGTTACTGTTACCAACCAGATGCAGATTATTTTCCTATAATAGCACATCCAAGTGTTTTATTCATTTTATACCTACAGCAATTTTGCCAAAGTTTACAACCTTTATATTAACTAAAATAATGTCATGTGATATTTTTCATCAGCTATTTTTTTTATTAACTAAAAAGATGGCATCATACTACAGGGTGTCCCAAAAGTTTCTACACATAGAGGACTATGTATGCCAGCACCATGTCGGCTGTGCCTTCATCAGTGGATATTCGTGGATGTCCACTTCTCAGTTGGCCGGCAACACTTCCAGTCTTTTTGAAATTGTGTGATGTGAAGTATGAAACATTTTGGAAGACATTTTACTAAAAAGTGTTAATTTCCCCTATCTATGGAGACATTTGGGACACTCTATATTTATCCATTTATCGTTACATTTTAATATTTTGGAACATGTTAGTTCCTGATTTCACTTCATTTGTAGCAATTGAATAGGCATTCCCTCACCAGCTTCTCTCTATTCCCTCTCTTGAAGTTAATAAGACAAAAACGCAGCTTGCAGTGATGGCTTTACTGAGAAACCGGAAAAAAATTAATTCCTTTGTCTCCTCACTGAAAAGTTGTGTGAGTCATGGTATGTTGTTTCTATAGATTGATAATGTATTAGAATGAGTACATCAGTATAAACCTGTGATTTGCATTCTAGCTAGATCTACTTTTAGAGCTGCTGTTATAACACCTTCTGTTTAGAATTCAACAGTGCTGTGGTATAAATTACATTAATTTGTGATTACATTTCTGCACAGGAAAATGACTATTTTGTCCAAACACCACCCTGTAATGTGATCCGGAAGCAGGGTGTGTGTTTGGTTCATTCTCAGTGTTGTGACTGGTGCGAGTTAGCTTGGGCATGAAAGGGCCATTGCATGTACCTATTGTCTTTATCAGTGATTGGGTTCCTGGACATCATGACCTCATTTCAACTTCAGGGAAATTTTTCAACTGGCAGGGTGTGGTGTCCTGCCAGATACTGACAATATAATGCCACACAATCAACTGCCCTCTACTCTGGGCTGATTTCAGGCAGGGATTGACCATTCTGATTTGTGTGCTGTCTGTGACTGTAGCCAATTTAAAACATATGGTTTTAATAATTAAGTGATGCATGCTACATTTTATTGTCATTTCATTTTTGAAGCTTACCAAGCACTGTGATAGAAAATTTATTCTGACTGCAATATCATTACAGCTTAAAGAATTTTCAATTAATACATGCATGTATCTAACTCTAAAACAGTGGTATACATGAGGAATAAAACATGACAAACTATCCTGTTATAGGTAAACATCCCGTGCCTGGATTGTTTACCTTTTTTGCTCTTATACCACAGAGATTTGCCAGCAATTGCATTTTTTAATTTATTAATTAATGTTAGATCTTGCTTTCTAACTGGTTATATGTGCATTTAATGTTATTGAAGGGAACTCAACGTTGCATGAGCTTCACACTTTGGGAAGCGCCCTCACGCACAACCGGTATCTGAAATCTGTGTAAAATCACACCTATTTATAGTCCTGCCGTGGTCAGGTGATGTGTCATGTCACGCAACTATAAAACGGTGCCTGTAAACTACATCATCAGCTTCTCTTTTTGTCTTCAGCACAGCCGTATGTCGGTTGCCTGTTTAACATGCCTAAAACTCTTCACTGCTCTCTATTTGCAACAGTATATATACTTCCTTCTCTTCTGTCACTGTCCCGTGCAAACAGAATGAGCTGGAGGGGGAATACACTGCTCTATCTCTTGCTCTTATATATAAATATATAAGAAAAAAGAGACAATAAAGAAGCTCCGCTCGTGGCTCTCTCATTTCTCAGCCGAAGGGTGATGGGCCCCGAGATGGAGAGTAAGCCCACCCTCTCTGACTCCAGGGAACCAGTGAGAAGGAGAGCGTTCCCTCACACCATAGAAAACTCCCCTTTTTACCCAGAAGTGCACCATGAAGTGTCACGCTTCTGGTTAACGCTGTGTTTATAACTCCACAACGTAAGATTATTTGGCCATCGTGGGGGATAGACAGTACGGCTATTTGCTATACCGAAGGTGGAGGAGGCGCTTGTGAGCCACCTCTCTCCATCGACGGCAGCAAAATCAGGGGGGCTAGTTTTGCCATCCAGGCCATGTAAGACTACCTCAGCATTGGTTGGTTAAGCCTGTGCAGCAGCGGGTCTTGCTTGTAGGCATACAACGGCAGTGTTGCAGGCCTAACAGGCAGACCTGCTGAATTGTTAGGGAGGCACAGAAGGCAGGTGGGGTGGCCCAACTCCCTCCGCAGAAAGCCAGTGGGACCGGGCGGCCACAGTCACAGCCTGCTAGTAGGCCTGATTTAACCCTTTAATGTATGAATTATGAAATCCTGATCAATTATTTTTTCTCTGTGTTTTTACCCTTCTTTAGCCATAGACAAATAATTTTACCTTCATTGTACTTTTACATACATCTTTCAAAAAGTTATTGAAGTGTCCACTCCAGTGGACTCCGTGCGTTCAAATAAAGAATTAGTGCCCACTCTAGAGGCTGTTATGCACTTATTCTATTGAAATCCTTGCAATAGCCAGAAAATGGCTCTGAATTACTGTCCACTGTAGAGACCACTATGCATGAAAGGGTTAAAAATGATAATCAGTTTTGAAGTGGCAAAAAAAGCAGTCCTGAGGGGCCACAGAGGGAGGTATCAGGGGATGAGAGGTTTTTAGGACAGTTAGCCCCCAGTACTACTGTAGGGCTCCCCATACTCCATGTCATCCTGAGTTTTCAGTTTTCTCTGGTCAGTGAGCTGTCAGAGGGCAACAAAAATCAGATGCTTCCCTTCAACAAAATGTTGAAAGTTAACATCACTAAAGAGCACTTGGTAGGGTGGAAACTACTGCCAAATGTGTCTCCATGGGTTCTGTCCTCCATAGAAAGGGTTCTGGGTCCAGTTCATAGCTAGACCCCCCTGTTTCAGAGGCATGCTCACCACAGTAGTCAGCACAATGCAAAGCCTGACATTAGCCCAGGACGTATATGTCTCTTGGACAAAGGGGCCATAGAACATGCACCTCTTTCTCTGAGGGAGGACGGTTTACAGCCATTATTTCCTGGTCTACAGAAGAGACGGGTATGCGGCCATTTTAGATCTGCGTCATCTGAACCTTACTCTTCGGACATACAGGTTCAGGATGTTGACACTCAATCTTATCGTTCCACAGACTCAGTTTGAGGATTGGGTTGTGACGATAGCTCTAAAAAAGATGCATATTCCATTGCCCAGTCACAGGAAGTTCCTGGTGTTCATGTTTGGAGGCAATGCACATAAATATTAGTGCTTCCTTCCATTAGCTTTATCCCCTCACACCTTCATGAAGTGCATGGATGCTGTGCTGGCTCCTTTGTGACTCCAGGGCATCCGTGTGCTAAAATACCTGTACAACTGGTTAATTCTAGCGTGGTCCAGGAAGTTGGTGATTCAACATAGAGATGTTGTTCTCACCCATGTGAGGAGCTTGGGGCTCAGATTGAACCTCAGGGAAAGTTGATTCTCCAGTTGAGAGCAACTTTTCTATATGGGATTCGAATACGATGAGGGTGTACCTATCCCCAACACAAATAGGGCTATCCTATCCACATTGAGCAAGATAAAGTTAGGTCTGGGCATCTGGGCTTATGGCAGCAGCAGCCAAAATCATACCGTTGGACCCATTGTACAGGAGACCATTCGGTAGCTGGCTGAAAGCTGGGGGTTTTGTCCTCGGACGAAACCTCTGAGAGTAATCACTGTAATGTGGCAAAGCCTACGTGTTCTGAGAACTTGGACGTGTCTCAAGTTTCTAATCTCTGGTCACAGTCTAGGGGCATCCCTTATCGCAAGATGCCTTCCTCATAGTCTCTGGAGAGGCCCTCATCTAGTGTGGCATATAAATCACCTAGAAGTGTGGGCTGTACTCCTAGCACTGAAATTCTTCTCCTCAGTTGAGAGGTCACCATGTGTTAGACAATATAGCTGTGATCTGATATATCAACCACCAGGAAGGATTAACGTTCATGTCCCCTCTTCAGACAGGCTCAACTAATTCTTCCTGGTGGAGGGGAAGTTTTGTCAGTGATTGCAATCTACATTCCAGGCAACCAGAATGTGGGAGCAGACATCCTTTTGAGGCAAGGGCTGAGGCCCAGGGGTTGCAGGCACTATCCACAAGTGGGTGAGTCCATATGACGTAGGTTCAGCAGAGTGGAAGTGGACCTGTTTGCCTCTGAGGAGACGACACGCTGCCCGCTGTGGTTTGCACTCACTCCTCCTGCACCAAAAAGGGTCAAGGCTGTAAGCCATGGTACACACGTGGCTGAGGTCACATCTCTACGCCTTTCCCCTGATCGCTGTACTCCCACAGGCTCTAGCAAGAGTTTGCCAAGATCCTGCTACGTCTGCTGCTAGTAGCACCGAATTGGCCTGCTCAATTTTGGTTACCGGAGATAATATCTCTGCTGGATGGCACTCCCTGGGAGATGCCCATTTGCAGGAATCTATTTTCTCAAGCCAGAGGGTGGATTTATCACCCTTGGCTGGAACTATGGAAATCGTGAGTCTGGCCCCTCAGCATCACCAGCTCAAAGGTTCCGGCCTTTCAACCGAGGTTGTAGAAACCATGTTAAATGCTAGAAAAAAAATCCATGAGAAAATTGGATGCATTCAGGTGGCAAATTTTTGATCATGGTGTGAGGAACAGCAGTGAGACCCAGTAAACTGCACAATAGCTACAGTACTGGAGTTCTTACAGGAAGGTCAGCAGCAGGGTTGGCTCCTTCTACAATCAGACTGTGAGTCTGGCCCCTGAGGGGCACCAGCTCATATATCAACTTTAACCGAGGTTGTAGAGACCATGTAAAATGCCAGGAATGTCAGTGAGGCCCAGCTGTGCAATGGCTACAGCCCTGGAGGTCTTACAGTATGACGGAGTGGGTATACTCGTTCCCACAGCATGAAGCTCACGCAACGTTGAGTTCCCTTTGAAAGGGAACATCTTGGTTATTCGTGTAACCCTGTACCCTGAGAAGAAAACGAGATGTTGTGTAGCTTTGGCCTACTGGGGTATGCCTGTAAACTGCGTCTGCACTTCAGACAAAGAGAAGCTAATGACGTTGTTTACAGACACCATTTTATAGTCACGCAACACGCGTTATGCCACGTCACCTGACCACGGCAGTCCTATAAATAGGTGTGATTTTACACAGACTTCAGATGACAGTCGTTCCCAGATCGTGAAGCTCACGTAACGTCTCTTTCCCTTTGCAGGGATCACGGTTAACCCAGACATTTGTTATTGTTTTCACTGAATTTATTGCAGCTATAAGCAGTCTTTCCCTCACCACACTTCCGGTTTTCTCTCTCTTGAAACTGGAAAGGGCAAAGTCGACTATCCTATGGCAGGAAACTTGCTGACTGTTACAAAGGAATGACACTGTAGACTCCTTCCATAAGTGTTAAAATAAACATCACTGTTGCGGTGGGGGAGTGTCAGGAAATGCTGTGAACCAGAGAGCGAGAGCTGAGCTGAGCTGAACTGAACTCTGTGTGTTTGTGTTTGTGTCCACGAGTAAGAAAACACTAAAAAGAGCTCAGGGGGGAAATACAATTAAAAGAAGCACAAAGCTCTGTAAAAAGTTGCCTGTCACCCAAGTCCTCCTTCTTAGATACACACAGGGTTCCAAAATCACCCTCACCATATCAACAAGTATCGGTTTTTATTTGTTGAATAACAATACCCTTTTTTAATCTTTTTATTATCCGACTATGTGGAGAATCCAGCATACAAGATCCTGTGAATGAGCTGAATGAGCTATAGAAATGATAACGTATAAGAAGGAGCACATTAATATAAACCTACTATTCGAATTACACCTAGAACTACTGTCAGTGTTGTTGTTACAGGAAATTAACACCTTCTGCCCAATCAGATTTGAGAATTCAGCAACAGTGTGGTAGTTTTGACACAAAGTGCATGTCAGAAGTGGTCATCAATGGAAGCATACATGTGTGAGTGTGAAAAAGGAATATTGAAGTAATACAAGTATCCCTTTAATATCTGAAAACTGATTAAATGGTGCACTTGTTTTAGTCCAAACAGCAGCAGTAAAATCCCAGTGGATCTCCACCAGAAACAGCCGAATGACGTCTCTCATTGACCTGTTTTGCTCATGTTTCAGTGATCAATGAATAAGCCCAGCTGGCCATCAGAGACCCTGCTGAATGTAAGCAGCTTGTGATGCCACGTGTGTGTCTGTGAATGTTCAATTCTCTACACTTTCCATCTCACCCATGGGCACTGTGCCATCGATTGGCCCTGCTTTTATGGGAATCAGATTGAACCCGTCGGTATTTCCGTTTCCTCACACATTAAAAGTGTGTTTTTGTGGCTGCCCCACACATTGATCATTACTGTCTGTGTTGACTTTGTTGAGTTGTACCAGAACCTCTGCTTTGTGCACGTCACATTTTTATGCTGTATGAATTGCTCCTGGTTGTCGATCAGTCATTAGGATGAAGTTATTTATAGAAATGCAGCTTGCAGTTATTAAACGGTGGAAAATTCTGCAGGCACAATATAAATTATCTAATATAATTAACAATATATACAGTATACAGTGAACAGGAACAGCATGCAGCCACTCGAGGTGCTGTTACTGTCACGTATCATAGACTGGAGGCGGATGCAGGTGAAGATCAAGGTCTTTATTAAACACTAAACTCAAAACCAAAGTAAACGCAGTCTTCGCCGGCAAACGAGAAACGTGGTATACAATGAGATCATTCAAGGCATGGAAACGACTGACACAAAAACTACAACCCATATAACTATAATACTGAGCGAAGTGCTCAGTAACCAAGGCATTTAAATACCAAACATAATCAACTCAAAACATGAATACCTGTGGCAAATGAAAGTCACTTCAATAAATGTTCAGCAGGCAGCGAGCGAACCAAAACAATGTCATGTGACTCGTCAGGAGCCGAGCCACAGTGCCCTCTGCTGGCCGTAGCGTAACAGAACCCCCCCTCCAAAGGGTGCTCCTCCCGGAGCACCAAGAACCCCCCTCCAACGGGGGTCCTGGGCCCCTGTGCGAGCTGTGTCTCACTGCCACGGAAAGTGAGGCAGCCTCCGTCTGGCAGCAGATGGGCAGAGCAGCACCCCCACCAGGGTTGAAAGTCAGGGCACTGCCCCCGGCGGCGCTGGACCGCTGGACACAGCCCCCGACGGCACTGGAACGCAGGGCGCCACCTCCGGCGGCTCTGGAATGCAGGTGCTGCCCCCGGCGGCACTGGAATTGGAATGCAGGGCGCTGCCCCCGGCGGCATTGGAACTGGAAGGCTGGGCGGCGTCCCCAGCGGGACTGGAGGGCTGGGCGGTGTCCCCAGCGGGACTGGAGGGCTGGGCGGCGTCCCCAGCAAGACTGGAGGGCTGGGCGGCGTCCCCAGCAAGACTGGAGGGCTGGGTGGCGTCCCCAGCGGGACTGGAAGACTGGGCGGCGTCCCCAGAGGGACTGGAGGGCTGGGCGGCATCCCCAGAGGGACTGGAGGGCTGGGCTGGGCGGCATCCCCAGCAGGACTGGAGGGCTGGGTGGCGTCCCCAGCGGGACTGGACAGCGGGACGGCCTCCTCGGCTGGGCTGGACAGCAGGACAGCTTCCTCGGCTGTGCAGGGCAGTGGGACGGCCTCCTCGGCCGGGCTGGACAGCAGGACAGCTTCCTCGGCTGTGCAGGGCAGCTGGACGGCCTCCTCGGCCGGGCTGGACAGCAGGACAGCTTCCTCGGCTGTGCAGGGCAGCAGGACGACCTCCTCGGCTGGGCTGGACAGCTTCCTCGGCTGTCGGGAGCTCCCCCGCAGAGACCTCCCCGTAGGCCTCAAGCTGTAGCTCTGAGGTCGCCCTGTTGACCTCAGGCGGGAGCTCCACAGCTGAGGCCTCCCCGCAGGCCTCAGGCTGGAGCTCTGCTGTCTTCGTTGCCCCCCCCCCCAAAAAAAAAAATTTCTGGGCCAGCCTTCACCTCTGGACTGCGTGGCGTGGTGCAATTCCCCTGCAGTGGGAAGCCCCAGATGCTCAGGTCACTTTGCTGGCTGCGTGGCACTGTACAGTTCCTCTGCAGTGGGAAGCCCCAGATGCTCAGATCACTCTGCTGGCTGCATGGCGCTGTACAGTTCCCCTGCAGTGGGAAGCCCCAGATGTTCCGGACGCTTTGCTGGCTGCGTTGCACGGCATGGTTCTCTGGTGGTGGGGATGGGGTCAAGGGCGCGGGGGGGGCGACGTGGCGCGTAGCTCAGTTTGCAGCTGTCTCTGTTCTGCTACCATGTGCTTGAGCCGAGCAAGTTCCTCGCTGAGCTGTTGGTTGAGCTCCCGGAACGACGCGGATGGTGGCGTGGCGCATGGACCGGCTCGCTGCAGCAGCTTTTGTTGCGCGATCTGGTGAGTAATCCGCGCCAGTGCTTCGTCCATTAGTCTGTTCCTCTCCCAGAACACTCGGTTCAACTCCACGCTCATTTTGTTGATCTGCTGCTTCCATTTGGTGGGCTCAGTATTCTGTAACGGATCGGGACTGGAGGCGGATGCAGGTGCAGATCAAGGTCTTTATTAAACACTAAACTCAAAACCAAAGTAAACGCGGTCTTCGCCGGCAAACGAGAAACGTGGTATACAATGAGATCATTCAAGGCATGGCAACGACCGACACAAAAACTACAACCCATATAACTATAATACTGAGCAAAGTGCTCAGTAACCAAGGCGTTTAAATACCAAACATAATCAACTCAAAACATGAATACCTGTGGCAAATGAAAGTCACTTCAATAAATGTTCAGCAGGAAGCTGAACCAAAACAATGTCATGTGACTCGTCAGGAGCCGAGCCACAGTGCCCTCTGCTGGCCGTAGCGTAACAGTTACTAACGTATGTGTCAGGATTATATTTTCCTACACTGAATGACTCTGAATTATGATGCCCAGTAAGAGTAGACACAACATAAAACCAGATGGACAACAAGAAACCCATGTATATAACTGTTAAAGAAGGAAGGTTGACGTCAAGATTTAAACATTTAATGAAATAGATTTATACCTTTATATGTTTATAGAAATGGCAAAAGTACCCAAAAATCGTTACTCAATAAAAAGTGTAATTACTAATCTAAATTAATATTCAGGTAAGAGTTGAAGTAAAGCTTCAAATTCTTTACTAAAATTTGTAAAGCATAAACTCTTACATTTAGATAGAAAATGAAGCACAAGATTCACAAAAGAAAAAACATGTCTGTCTCTAATCGCACACCGATTTTTAGTTACTGAAAGTAAATTAGTTCCCATTTAAACAAGGATCCCGTAGTGTATGAATGGGTGTGTGAGTGTGCATGTGATTGTGCCCTGTGATGGACTGGCACCCTGTCCAGGGTGTACCCCGCCTTGTGCCTGATGCTCCCTGGGATAGGCTCCAGGTTCCCCATGACCCTGAAAAGGAATAAGCGGTAGAAGATGGATGGATGGGTGGAAACAAGGATCCAAGGAACGTAGGAGAACATTAGCTAAGTCTAACTAACAACATCTTAATTTTTAACCTCTCAAATGATAGCTATCTTAATAGTAACTGACAGTACAAACTATACATCCATCTTCTATACCACTTATCCTTCCTTCAGGGAGCTCCTATCCCAGGGAGCATGGGGTACACCGGGGTACACCCTGGACAGGGTGCCAATCCATCGTAGGGCACAATCACACACACTCACACTACAGACACTTTAGACATGCCAATCAGGCTACCATGCATGTCTTTGGACTGGGGGAGGAAACTGGAGTAGCACAGGGAGAACATGCAAACTCTGCGCACACACAGGGCCACGGTGGGAATCAAACCCCCGCCCCCTGGAGGTGTGAGGCAAACTTGCTAACCACTAAGCCACCATGTACACCCAATACAAACTAGCTGAGTGCTAATACAAAATTGTCACAATACAAACTGATAAGTTTAGATTTGTTAGGAATTTAGATTGAAAGTTACCTTATGAACTTATAAATATATATTTATTGAAAAATGTAATGATGTTTGAAAATGTCGTCAGGAGAAAGTACAGATTTGTCTTTTGCAATGTAGTGAGTAAAATTCATCAGGGGGAAAAAATTCAATCATAAAAACAACAATACAATTTTACAAAAAGGTTCCATCTAGCATGCAGAGGGTCCCTATTTGGAAACATTTAAAAGTTCTATATAGTGCCCTAAAACAACAGATTTCACATTTAGAGATGGTTCCATGTAGAGGCCCTATGGAAAGTTTGGACACTTGTTCAAATAACTGTTTATTTTTTTTTAACTGTATACAAATGATAATGTGTTATGGTCAGTTACAGTTGTGGACCCAAAAGCAGAACACAGACTCAGGGAGAGAAAGTTAAACAGGTTTTATTGAGAGATAAATGAAAGTAGAGATTGTGGAGGACTGACAATGGAGGAAGCATGGCTTGGTGTTTCTGCCAAGGCCAAGACTGATACTCAGGTTGGCAGCGTGAGAGTCGAGTGATAGTCTACACAGGTAGACAGAATGATCTGGTGGCGAGTGACTAGAGACCCAGGAGGGTGGAGTGGCATGTCGAAGCACACACATGAGCACAAACAAACAGGAAGTGATGAAGCGACAAACACAGGAAACACAAGGAAAGGGAAAACAGAGAAACACAATGAAATGGGGAAAAATGGAGCCTTGGCCAAATCATGACATAATGGTTCATCTGTGAACGGGTGACTTGGTGGTGCAGCAGGTAGCTCCACCTCACAACTCCAAGGTCCCAGGTTCAATCCCTGGTCCAATAGCTTGTGTTACCTGGGTTTACACCTGCCTCCCAACATGTTGGTGTATGCTAAATTGTCTGTAGGTGTGAATGCTTGTGTGTGCAGGGTGCTCTGTGATGAAACGACATCCCATCCAGCCTCACGCCCAGTGTTACCCAGGCTCTGGATTCACCACGATCCTGACCAGGATAATGTGGCTCTGCAGAAGAATGAATAAATAGTCTTTTTTAAATAATGGCCATTGGCTCATTTGAACTTTTAGCACATTGACACATTTGAAATTGTGAGCATACTCTCATTCCAGCGCAGCATGTGACACCTCAAACATGAAATTACAGATGTATTTGAGGAATTCCAGACGTTAGAACCTAAAGCAGTCATGTACTGGGAGGGTGACCTAGAAACTGACCTCCATACTTAGTCCAAATATAATATTTTCAAAGTGTTCTGAATTTCAAGTTTATTGCATTTTCATCTTTTTCAATTTGATGTAGTCAGAAATGATCCAAATTCTGAAAACAACTTTACAAACATGCCACTTTGTCGTCCCTTGACTTTTGAAACAGATTACACATGGGTCAATATAAATTTTTATCACCACATAAAGGTGACAATGTTACTGAATCACCCCCCCCCCCCCCCATTTGCATTGTGTATCTCATACTAAAGAGTTAGTATTAAGAGTGTATAGTATGGTCAGTATGGAAAACTCTTCAGTGGGGAAGTGTGTTTACCCCATTGTGGTGGGGGCAAGGGGGAAAGAGTGGAGACTAATGGTTGCGGTGAGGTAATATGAGGGAAAGCGGATGAGAAACTGGAGTGAATGAGCTGATATGGAAAATGTTCAAATGGCGTGACTCAAGTACTGTATTTCTGATCCACACCCATGACCACATCCATTTACCTTCACCGGAGACACTGATATGGAAGCAAATCATTTTCCTAGTTCAGAACACAACAGTGAAAAATAAATCAGATACAGAGGATTGGCAGCAGCTGTAGGAGCACTATTCTGTATGCTCATTCCTTTGGCTGGATTCACTCGCATTTGTAGGTTGTGTGAGAACTGAGTATGCTCATATTTTGATAGCTGACTGTGTTCGAGAATTGATCGTAGGTGGTCTTTGATTTGTTGGGAGGTACAGTGAGATCAAATGTTTGCAAGATGTGCATAGATGATAACAACCAATACAACTGTCAATTATAATTAAGAAAGAAAGTCTCCAAAAACTTGAAACTATCCAAGTTCTAGAACTTAAACAGGACACATTGTTTGCTTTGTACTAATCCATCAAAGAATTTAAAAGCTTTTGTCTGGAATTTGTTGTAATCAGTGCGTGTCAGTATGATGACCAGCCTGCAGGTTTCCGACTGTTCCTCGATGAGCTCAGAGGTTGTCTTCCTCAAGTGTTCATCTTTAAGACTGCATTAGAATTCTGTGTGAAACCTGATGACATCACTGTTCACAACTTTGACCCTGGCTCTACCAAGTCTTCAGATTTCAGGAAGTACCCCTTCCTCATGAAAATATACGCAGTTCTTCTGCAGAACAATAAAGGATAACGTGGAATTTGGTCCAGAACGGATTTCAGTAGAATTGATCATTTTTATAAAATCGATCATTTTTTAGAGGTAAATTGACATCTTCTCGTAAACTGTAGTAATAAAAATGTGGAAAAACTCCAGAAATAAGTTTTTGTCCGCTCACATCCGATGCATATTAGGAATTTAGCAACTCTGAAGAAAGCTTAGCTTTAGCACACTAAGCACTATAAGGCCACCACCACCCTGATTACTCAAAACCCTGCTGTACCCTCACTGACGCCCCACGCTCACCTAGACTATTCAAACACCTTACCCAGCATGACTCAATAACACCTCAATAACACTGCACACCTGCACTTTACAAATCTGCATCAGACTTTTTATTTATGCAACTTTTTTTGATGCCAATATCGCTGCTACATTTATTGCTGCTACACTACACAATAGTAGTAGCTATTACTGTTGTAGCTAGTACACTACACAATAGTAGTAGCTATTACTGTTGTAGCTAGTACACTACACAATAGTAGTAGCTATTACTATTGTAGCTAGTACACTACACAATAGTAGTAGCTATTAATATTGTAGCTAGTACACTACACAATAGTAGTAGCTATTACTATTGTAGCTAGTACACTACACAATAGTAGTAGCTATTATTATTGTAGCTAGTACACTACACAATAGAAGTGCAGTAGTTCATTTGTAAGTCGCTTTGGATAAAAGCGTCTGCTAAATGAATAAATGTAAATGTAAATGTAGCTTTCCTGCACAACACTGTTATGTTGTCCTGTGTGTTTATTGTTCTGTGTATTTATTGTTCTGCATATATTTTTCTGTATTTATTAAATATTTTTGTTTTATTAAGTAGGCAAATTTAAACATTTAATTAGATAAAGCCTCATTTGCATAAATAAATTTCAATTCAAATACTTTCAATCCAGAGTATCTCTGCAGGATAACGAAGCATCCCATCTTTCTTGGGAAAGTCCTGTGTGTCCGTATTTCTTTAGTTACCTCAAAATATTGTTAAAAACTGCCTAATGTAGTAGATGCCCTGTCTCCCCTCTATGCCTTCCAGAGAGTCTGTCTCGCAAAGGTTTTGCACCTGACTTCAACAGACAAGGTGACACTATCACTATCACTATTCAGACCTTTGTATTTGTCTCTTTTCCATTCAAAGTTTAAATCAGTGCAGGTTTCCCATGTCTTTATTGACTTTGACACTTGGGTGAGGTGTTTGGCATTATGTTGTTTAGAGTGCTGCCAATGGCCAGTCCTGTGTAGTATAGTGAAACCCCAAAGCTACTGTATTTTAGTATTCATGCTTGTCTTCTCACAACCTCTGATAAATTGCTTGCCAATGAATTGCTTCAGGGTTTTGGCCTTTGTTTGTTGTTGGTAGCATCATACCAAGCTTCTGCAGTTGTACTGAACATTGATCATGCTGCCAGTGATCCTGATCACTAGCACTACCAACCCAGAGCTTTTGGATAGCTGCTACTTTGCATAGAGGATATGATGGCATATGTACTAAGTCACTTGCTATACACTTGTACACTTGTACAGGCTAGGAGGGACCAGGAAGTTGATACTGTGTACCAAATACTGTGTCTCTTTCTGCTACTTGTTACTGTTTTTTCAGACTCTTTGCTGCCTCCTCCCCATTCCTCAACTGGACCTCTCCTACTTGAACTCGCACCCCATTTGGCCTTGTTATACCTAAGGCAGAAGTGTCACTCTCAAGGCCCATGGGCCAAATATGACTTGTGGCCTCATTTTATTTAGCCCACAGCTAACTGAGATTGGCCACCGGAGCAGTATCACTTACAACTGGTTGAGTATACTTACCATCTGTCTAAACCAGATTGCATGTGTGAACATCTGCACTGCCATCACACCAGTGTGCTTAATTTTTTATAAAGGAAACTAGCACTAGCACAGTGGCCATGAAACATGAAACAGGACAGTCAGCATTGGGCCAGCTGTATTTAAAAAATAGTCCACAAGACAGTGAATAAACCACGTATTTGTGTTCATTCTGATTACTCATAAAAAGCATTATCGTACAAACACTTTGCAACTCCAGGCTACACAATCATGACATCATTATACGTTATGAATTTAAGTGCAAAAAAGTGCAGGTGTGGGGTTTCAGTCCATCTTGATGGACTTAGAGACAGAGCAAACAATCTCAACAAGGTGCGTGGGGTGATGTTTTACTCTCTCCTGGAGCACTAATGGACTAAATGGTGATGCAAATGGATGTATATCTTCTGCAGATAACTGACTCCAAATGTGTAAATGTATCACCGACTATAGAGACCTGTAGAGACAAAAATGTTGAAAAAATCGATGAATTAACACAAACTGATGGAAAGGTATCAAATGTATAGTGCATTTGTTTTATCATTTAATAAGTCAACTTAGTTTTTGGTAGTAGATCATTTGATGGTTAAAGTACTGTGGACAGGTTTAAACTCCGGCAATCAGATGGTCAACAATGAGGTGGTGCTTTAAATAGAAACTGCAGAGGCTGGATCAGCCAACAACGGTAAGACTATACACATTCTTACTTAACTTTATCTGGAAAAGCTTTGACCCTGCCACGCCAGAGATAACAGGTCCTGGAGTCTGACCTTCTTGGCTTTGCCTCTCTCCTCAGGGAATGTTGTCAAGCCTCAAGCAAGGCAGCAGATTCAACACATTGTGAGACTTGCGGTGGTCTCTTTCACCTAGACTTTTCCGACCATGTCGGAGGAGCTGGCTGCGTACTTTCAGTAAACAGCAGACGCTGAACAACCGCAACCCCAGGGATAGCGGCGGTGTGTGGAGCAAAGCCTGGGGAAAGTGAGTCATCATGTCAGGGCATTTCGTGAATTCCTTTGCCTGCTAATGCATACTGCAAATCAGTCATGCATTTCGATGGTGTTTTTGTAGATTTAGCTATTATGTTTCTTGAGTCTCAGATGTTCTGTTCTGGAACAGAATATCTCGATCATCTAGAAATCTTTACCTCAAAGCCACTATGATGGTCTGAGTGTAGGGGAAAAACTGTACCCTTTGGAGCAGAAATTGATTGTGTTGGCTACAATGCCAGTGGTGCTGAAATGAGAGAATTTGAGCGCTGTCTATTAAAGAATCGTGAAGCTATCGGGTGACTCGGTTTTTGAAGTGAGCTGGAGTCATGTACTTTGATCAGATTGTCTGTCACTCTTATTTTAGAACCTCTAATTTGAGTAATTTGGATATGGAAATTTGTAAAAACAGAACACATTGCACGTTTCAAAACCAAAAAAATGTGATCCACAGTGCTCATTGCTTTTACTAATACAGAGGTAATGAAAACAATGTTTTTGTTGAACAGTTCATGAGTTGTTTTAACCTTTTCTTCAAGCTGGGAAGTGGAGAGTGTCACTTATTCCTCTGAAAATGAACAGTAATTATGATTTAGAAAGTCCAAATATTTAACATTTTACTCAGCTAATACTTATTTGATAATACATTTGTCCAAAGATAGGTCAGAAACCTTATCTACTGGAAAAATCCAACAATAACTCTTCATTGATGAGTTGCAGGGCTACACAACCTTCATCAGCCTTTGTTGACAGACAGCATACCAACATTATAAAGGGATGTTTGTGTTTCTATGTTAGTGTTTAAAAATGATGCCATTCATAAAGTAATTGGTCTGAAGGTATTAATGAATTTTCTAACAGCAGCTATGACAGTAGTGCCAACTGCAAGGAAAATCACAGCTTTAGGTCAATGCACTTGTTCTGGTATTGTCTTTCCTATAGAAACAACTTACACAGGAATTTGTATGGTGTATGCTCCATATAATATAAAAATAATAATACACGGGTTTAAATATGTGCTGTTATAGAAGACCACATAAAGACTTAGAATTTTTGACATAATGGCTTCTGTGAGGAAACGTTTATTTATCATTTATGGAAGGAGTCTCCAGTGTCAGCACTGTAACAGTCAGAGGTAAAACTGTAACTCTTCTGACACAAGAGACAGAAAGGACAGAGGAGTGTGTGCTTTGTGGTGCATTTTGTTGTGCATTTTTTTATTAACTTCAAAAGAGAGAGACAGAGAGGAAAAAAAAACACAGGCTGGTGAGGGAGCTGTTTATAGCAGCTATAACGTAAGTGATAACAGGAACTAATTTGTTCCACAATATTTAACGTAACTAAGTGGATAAAAAGCATGATGTAATGAATAACAAAGTGTAATCATTGGCAAATGTTTGTAATGCAAGAGGAATAAACACTTTTGGGGTTTATTTACTGGAATATAATCAACTATAATCAGTTATGTGATAATAATCAGTTTCAGGATGATAACACTAACTCTGATTTGTGTTGCGCTGCATCACACCACCCCATCTTTGATCATTTTAGCTCTCTCATGTTTATGCCTTGTATCTTTATGCCTTAGTCCAGTTCTGATGCTCTTGTGCCCATTGTAGGTACCTTTGGCAGTGGACAGGGGTCAGCATGGGCACTCTGACCAGTCTGCAGCTACGCAGCAAGCTATCATAGCCAGCATGGACTTTTTCAGCAACTTGTGCTACAGTAGCTCTTCTGAGGGATCGGACCAGACAGGCTATCCTTTGCGTCCCACATGCAGCAATTAGCCTTGGGCGCCCATGACCCTGTCGCCAGTTCACCACTTTTGGTAGGTACTAACCACAGCATAACACTGTAACAAGATAATCAATGTTATTCGTGTTACCTGTCAGTGGTTTTAATGTTATGGCTGATTAGTGTATATACATATTTCACATGTACGGGAATGTGTGTGTGTGTGTGTATTTTTTTCCTCACAATCACACACTTATGAACAATTTGGAAATGGCAGTCAGAATACAAAGCATGTCATTGGACAGGGGGAGGAAACTGGAGTACCAGGAAGAAGCACAGGGAGAACATGCAAACTCCGCACAAATATGGCAGAGGCGGGGTTTGAACCCCCAGCCCCAGAGGTGGAAGGCAAATGTGCTAACCACTGAGCCACTGTGCCCCCATATATTTACCACCAATCTACATACCTGCATGTTTTTGGACAGTGGGATGAAACTGGAGAACCCAGATGAAACCCACAGTTACCCAAGCCTAGGATCTAACCCAGGACTCTGAAGCGTTTAGTATAGCCATTAGTTTAAATTGATTTCATCTCATTTATAACTAAGAGTCCTTATAGAAACAGGAAATAGACAATAAATTGGTGGGCGTGTATATAAGTGTTGGAGAGAACTTGCCAGGAAGAAAAATCAACCTGTTGTTACAGGGATAATTTAAAATAAATAATTCCTGTTGTTCGCATGTTACAATCAGACATGCTTGAGTGATCATATTACCTCTGAAACCTGGGAGTTAGGCCTGGTTCTTCAAAGAGAGGAATTCACTGTTCTTTTTGGGTCTGGTGAGGCAACAAAATTGTGGTTTATACTTTTCCAGAACAAAATATAGATCTTTATCTAGGCTACTTGTGATCATCTCACTAATGGTAATCTCACCGAGATTTTATTGTTTTACTTTCTGTAAAATAACTTTAAAGGAATCTTATTTAAAATCACTATGAATCCAAGTAGAAATTACAGATCCTTATGACTGGTGTGTATATGTGTATATGTGTGTGTGTGCTGTTGTGACCTTTGTGTTCAGTTTACTTTTTTCTCTCTGCTTCCTTTGTCTTACCTCTGTGCAGGTTGCAAGTCAGATTTTATGTGATGAACTGAGAAAAAAAAAAACAGAGTTAAAAGATAGAGAGGGCACACTTGTGCAGTTGCCTATTATACAGCTCGAGCCATCATGGTGTTACCAATATAGCATTCAAAACAGGATAAGAGTAACCTATACCAATGTGTGTAGAATAGACATCAGGCAGTGTACACACTATGTAAAAATTGTATATGCATATTTTTTTGGCTCTATGTGACTATATATGATAACAACTTCAAACTAGTACTAGGAGTGGTAGCTACTGCTGAGTACTGGTCCATGTGCATTTCTTTCATTTTTGTTAACCCAACCCAAGCATCAAGAATGACAGCAAAACAAGTCCTGCAGAAGCAAATGACCAGAAACAAGAGCTGCTGTATGAAGAACATGACTAAAATGTTGTAAGTGTCTGGGAATTCCCCCTAACAGAAGTGCTCAGTGCGTACAGGCAGCCCGCTTCACTCAGCATGCACTTCTGTGTTTACTTTACCACGTGTGCTTTGTTTTGTTTTATGTCTCCACCCATGTTCTATCATTGTTTGTCTCGCTCATGTGTTGCATGTGTTTTCAGTTTTTTGTATATTTAAACCCCGCGTGTATCCTGGTTCATGGCGAAGTATTGTTCACTGTTTAACCGCCTATCTGTACCGAGCCTTTTTGTTTTATGTTCACTGTTCTGCTCATCTGACTTTCACCTCTTGTTCGCCTCTTGTTTCCCGTGTTTTGCCTTAGCCTGGTGTAGTCTGTTTGTTCATCATACTGACCTCTGCCTGTTTCCTGTTTTTGACCCTGATTCACATTTTGGATTTGTGTGCCTATTATTCTAATAAACGCCTAAAATGCACTTGCATCCATCTCACCTCGCGTTACATGACAGTAAGTTGTAAAGAGTAAATATGCATGATTGCAACAAACACTAAACACTAAATACAGACTGTCATAATAGTAATGATACATGCAGCGTAAAATGTTTAATAACACTAGCAATGTGAAAAATGTGGAACAGAGGTTTTGCTCAGAAGGTAACTAAATGGCAAAGGGAACCTCTAATTTGAGCACTCAGAAAAGAACTGATTGTGTATACACACACATACCTGAAGAGCGCTGAGATTTCCCTGCATCAGTGTTCAAGTGCTCTCTGAAAAGCTGTGTGAAGCTGGTCACTGAACCAGGCATCATGTGGTGCCGTTTAGGAATTGTAGGCTCTGATCATTTTCCCCAGTGGTGAAGGTCCATTCGTAACACTGAACTATGCAGGCAGCTACAGGACGTGAGATAAACAGGCACAAAACATGATTGTTTCACTGAAGAACATAAGTGCTTCCTCATTTTGGATTGGTTTAGTAGTGCAAGTAATGAGGGCCTGGACAAAGAGATCGTGTCACATTAATATCTTCATGTTTTTTGTTGCAAAAATTAAACGTCCTCTCACATTTGAGTGCTTTTATTCTTAGCAAATTTCTTAACATGTATAAATATGTGTATTAACATAAAAACATTCAACATCTGAGACATAAGTTGAACAAGTTTCACAGACATTTGATGAACAGAAATGGAATAATGAGTCCCTGAACAAAGGGGGGGTCAATATTAAAAGTAACAGTCAGTATCTGGTGGCCTCCAGCTGCTTTAAGTACTACAGTGCATCTCATCCTCATGGACTGCACCAGATCGGTCAGTTCTTGCTGTGAGATGTTCCTCCACTCTTCCACCGAGGCGTTTACAAGTTCTCGATCACGTCTGAGGGGGGGACACACGGTTACGTGTAATTTTCCACTGCAAGGACGATCAGCTGTCCTTCCTGTCTCCCTGTAGCACCGTCTTAGACGTCTTACATTACAGACATTGCAGTTTATTGCTCTGGACACATCTGCAGTCCTCATACCTCCCTGCAGCAGGTCTATGGCATGTTCACGCAGGTGAGCAGGAACCCTAGGCATCTTTCTCCAGGTGTTTTTCAGAGTCAGTAGAAAGGTCTCTTTAGGGTCCTAACTTATTGTAACTGTGACCTTAAGTGCCTAGCGCCTGTAAACTCTTCATGTCTTAAGGACTGCATGTGCAATAATTGTTTTTATGATTCGTTGAACAAGCATGAAACACATCGTTTAAACCCTTTCCAATGAAGATCTGTATGTGGATTTTACAAATTATCTTTAAAATACAGCGTCCTGAAAAAGGAATGTTTCTTTTTTTGCTGAGTGTATATTCTATATACTTAGCTCCCTGCAGATTACATAATCACCAGGTCATTTAATGATTTCACTTCTTGTAGTGCAGTCAAACAGTAACATACATATCTAAGTGGCAGAAAGGTTTTGCAGAAGGTAAGCATATTTTACGCAGGCTGTCAGTTCCACTAATTGCCTTCACAGCTGAACAGAGATGGAAGTGGATTGAATAGCAAGTACTGTAGCTCAGTCAAGACATCACTGACTTTCCCCTGCCACAGTTACTCAAGTGCCTCAGTAACATCACTCACTGCCAAGAGGCAAAATATTATTCAGCTTCTTGAATCAGTTATGTAAGTGTTTCAGCAGTTGTTTGATCACATTCATTTCCGCTTCTGGCACTTCAAGTTCTTCAGGTGGAGAGAGAGTGAAGATGAGTTTTTCAGACGCTGCTACATGAGGACCTAATAAATACATGGGAGGCTGTCCACAGATGGCCAGAAATACTACATGTCCATTTTTACTCAAGTTTTATTGTACTTTTAAAATGACAATTTGAATGTCTAGCAGTTGTAAGTCTAGTCTCCTGACCTCGTGTTACAATTTGAAAACATTATAGGCATTTTTTTCAAGGTTATAAAATATTTCCAGTTGCCTAGACTCACAACTACTAGATAAACCTTTAAATACACTACTGTAAGTGACTGAAAAGGGAACCCATCTCCTTCTGAAGTTCCTAAATGTTCTGTTAAGGCTCTTGGCTGTCATAAGATGTACAGTTAAATTGAAATTTATTTCATTTGGCTGATGCTTTTTCCAAAGCAAACTATAAGTGAGGAAAGTCTTGTCCAAGCATAGATCTATTAAAGGATCCAGCAGTGATGCCTATCCACTGCTGCTTCTATCCAGTGAACCAAAGAAACTACAACATAGTTGGAGAGAGAACATTAAAAGCTACAAATAACACAGGTGTTGGATTAATGCTAGGGTTATATATATATATATATATATATATATATATATATATATATATATATATATATATATATATATATATATATATATATACCTTTAGTGCTACAAATACTCATCAAACAGCAACATGTACAGGATACAGTCTTTGTATATAAAAATGCACATTGATAGCAACTTCAAGTCAAATGAGAAAGAGTCAGAAACATGATAGTTTACTTCGAAAAGTAAAGAACCTAAGAGAACACATTGAGATGGACAAACACATATACATTCTAAGGGAAAGAGCTGAGGTTGTTTGTGAATCTTTCTTCTTTACTCTTTGCCAGAGGGTTGTAAGTGTATTTGAATCTACTTCAGACTGAGCAAATGTAAAGCACTGAGAGGACATGAGTAAGAACCAGACTGAAAAGGAAACCCATTCCCTTCTGGAGTATAGCGGGATTGTAAATCATGCGTGGGTTTCCTGAAACGTTTGCAATGCTAAGTACTTCATTATCTCATTTGTAAGCAGATTCTTAAAAACTCCTTTTCCTGTTTCCCAAAACCCTTTATATCATAATATATAAACATGATGTAAATTAATGAGTACTCTGATCCATTTGTTGTTTACTAAGACCTTTATTTGGAGCAGGCATACTGTTCTAACTCAAAAGGCAGAGGCCACAAATTTTTATTATTATTATTATTATTATTATTATTATTCACATAATGTTTATACTCATTTTGGTCTGTATTTTTATTCACTCATGTAAAAAAAAAAAAAAACATTCATAAAAATAGTTATGAATTATGACTTTACCAACTAATCTCACATGCTGAGGAAAAAATATATATATGGGAAGGGAGATGATAATGATCATGCATTAGCAGTGCAGATGGGGTTTAATAAGTGGAGCTGTTTGTCCTAATGCTGTGCGATCAAATATAAACCTGTCTCTGTGACAGCAAGCAGTGATGTGCCAGCTTTTTAGTTGTTGATTATTCTATTCACTACTTGGTGCACAATAAATGCGCACACAACAATATTTCTATAATACCTTCATGGTGTCTCTATAATTCCTGATACAATGTACTGGTATTGTTGGTTTATTTCCAACCAGGTGTATTTCCATCCTGGGGAATATAATAGCCCAATGTGGTTGGGTACTAGAGAAAACTGCATAAATTTGCCCTGACAGTGCTATGCCACTAGTGAATTCAATGATACAGTAATTCTGTGCAATGCATACACCTCATTCCTATACACATGCCTATATCCTAAATCCCCTATACAGCTTTTTAATGAATTCTGTGCAAGAATTGTGCAGGTTTTGGTTTTTTCAGACTTTGTCACAATTTTACAGACATTGTCTACACGTTGCTGCGAAGTACTCCTTTTATTTTGGCCAAATGTAGTGCTTAAATATTAAGTGAATGTGTATTTTTCTCTCCATATATTAGCTACTGAAAGTGTCTCACTTCACGGCCTATAGCTGAAGAACATTTCTTCTCAGGGCTCAGAGTGTGGTTAAAAGGACAAATGTGGATATTAATAATGACATTTAGTCATATCGGCAAGCCACAGAGGCTTAGGATAACAACAGAGAGGGGAAAATAACACCTGCTTAATGGGGACGGCCAGGAGGATGAGGGGAAATGGTGTAGAAGATTGCATTTCCAGATCTTTGTAGATACTTGGGAGTACAAACATGTATTGTCTGGTCCTTTAGTTTTAGTTTCTTTTTCTTCTTATTATTGTTATATTTCTTAATAAATACACTACCATACAAGGGTCATTAACAATATCAATCCAAATGTGCTAAGACTCATTTGACAATAGTGTCCCACAGATAATCTGCGCTTATGACAAAAATAACTCGGCGTTTATTTAATGAACACAAAGTAACAGTTTACACTTTCTTTGTATATTTTGCAAGATAGTTGGTGCGGTCATGCTGTCAAGGTCTGTCGTGCTATGCCTCAAAAAATAACTTGCTTTGCAAGAATAGCTTTTAATATTAACATTCATTTCCCTCATAATTTGCCTTCTAATTGTTTCTCTTTTTTTTTCTCTCTGCATGTCCTAAAATTTTGAAAATGAGATCACTTGAGATAAACGTCTTCCAAAAGGTAGTTTGTTTATGCTTACAGCTGCCTTCCACTATTAATACATCCTGTCTGTCTGTGTCTATTTATGCAGTTTAGATCACAGGTTTGTGTATGAAATCTACCTGTGGTAAGAACTCTGGCCACTGCATTCTGGACTAAGTGGGGCTTGATTTTTCAGCTATTGAACATCCAGACAGTCTGCAAGTTTTTACAATAGTCCAACCTTGAGGTAATAAATGGGAGACTGGATTCACTAATCACACAAAGGTCCTTCACTGCTGCACATGATGTAACTGAAAGGCCATCCAGAGTTACTACATAATCAGAAAACATACTTTTAACTGCCTGTGGCCCTAGTCATGTCAGAATGAATAGGAGGAAGTCCTTCTCAGCATCCAGTGTCTTTCCAGAGTGACTATCCAGTGTTCAACTTTATTAAGCTGGTGTCTGATATCTGGCTTTGCTGAGACATATGCATAGCTGTGTGTCATCAACATAGCAGTGAAAGCATATACCAGGGTTATGAATAATTGTACTTTTGTATGCATAGAGAAATCACTATTAACATTTACACACTGATAATTATTAGACAAATAAAACCGAAGACAGGAAAGAGCCTTTCCCTTAAATCCAGAAAAATAGTCTAGTCTGTCTGAAAGAATATTGTGATCTATGGCATCACAAGCTGCACTCCTATCAAGTAATATAGGCAAAGAGACAACCCTGATCAGGAGCCAATAGTAGGTCTGTTAGTAGTTTAACCAGTGCCTTTTCAGTACTTTGAAATTCCCTTTTCAGTACTTTGAAATTCCCTAAATTCTGAAATATTTAATGTATATGATTCCTATGCAGGTATGAACTTAGCTGCTGATCTACAACGTTTTCTAGGATATTGGAGATAAATGGGAGATGTGTCATCGAGTGTCTCCAATATCCAGAGCACATTGAGCAGGCTTCTCACTGAGTAGGGCAAACCTGTTTTACATGGGAAATGGAGAAGAGTGGTGCTCCCATGGGTGGACTTCAGTGTTACCTTTGGCATTGTGAGTATGTTGCTGATTCTGCTACAGAATCTATACTCCTCTCACTCTCACTAGTCCTCTAATCTAATGAATCATCAGAATAGCTGCAATTCTATACTTCCTAAGTTTATGCTGAGTCTATGCATTGTCAGAATAGCTGCAAGTCTGTGTTTCTCATGAATTACTACTGAAGGCAGAAAAATGATTAATGGAAGGAAGAATAGCTTAGCATCTTGCACAAATGAAGTCAAGGTTGGCCCGTTTATCTGTTTTTAATAGAGGACGTCAGGGAAATCTTATGGGAGTCATCTCAGTATGCTCTCTCAAGAGATAAATATTTGATCAAAAATGTTGTGGTGGGTAGAGCAAAGAATCTTTAGCTTAATGCGACTTACACCTCAGTGGTTACAGGCCCTCAACATCGAAACCACTAGAGCTTAAACAGTTGAACGGTCACGTCAAAAAACACGTACCAGAACAAAACAATTAATACACTGTCTGTATGCAGTACATCACTAGGCCTCAGACTATCCTGCCCTGACCTGAAGTCTGTGGCTGTTTTTAAGCTGCTTGCATGGTGCCTTGTTCAATTAACTTGTTTAACCGCTCTGAGGTATGTTTTTGGGCAATGACCTGAGTTGGTCCAGTCAAGCAAATTATACCGAGCATAAAATGGTAATCTGACATGAGTTACACCTTTTACAGGAAACAAATGATATTAATAGTCACAACAATATCTTTTTGCCTGCATCATGGCCAAAAGAACATTGTTGTTTTATAACATTATTGGCCCACGCCATCTGATTTGGTTTTAAAAAGTTCAAAGGAGGTGAAAAGAAGGTCCACACAAAGGCATGCCGCTTGGGAGAACAAATTTCTTGGATCCGTACCTTTTGCCGCAGCCAGTTAGCGAGTCAAAACAAGACACTTAGGAGAGAAAGAGAGCGATCAGGTAGCACTGGATGATAGACACAGCATTGTTCTGGTCCCTAACCTTAAAATCTATAATGTTTTTAGTATTAAAATGTGAGTTGGGCCCAGAACTCCCAGCAAACAAAATCCACCACCAGAGAGAGATCTGATCTTAATGTAGACCTTTAAACTTGCTCATAACCTGTGCTGTCTCTGCTCCTCTTGGCCTCCACATTGACAAGCCTGTAGAGGTATGAAAGGAAAACAAATGGAATGAAAGAAAAAAAAAAACCTAAAGGCAGAAAAAGAAGTCATTAAAAATTACTATGCAATCATTTTGTACTATAAAAATATGGTCTGCATTTGTTTTTGATTATTCCCATTAGAAACACAAAGTATGACTTGTTTTTCACAAATCATATTTTATTCTAGGGAGCCAAGAGTGATTGTGCGTGTACATGTGTGTGTGTTTGTGCGTGCCGATGTGAACAGGATGTGCTTGAGTGTCACTTCCTCTTCATATTCCTTGTCACTGATGTACAGTGAGCGTGGCAAGTAGTCACGAAACAAAGATGATAGAGTAGGGTTAGGATTGCAATACTCATTGATTAGCAAATGAGTGAGTCATGACTGTAGTGTCCAGAGTGAAGGTCAGTAAGGGATGAGTATTTGTCCTGCATTTCTAGAGTTTTCCGTCCGTCTGGCAAAGGAGGAGCTCGAAAAAGGTCTCGTGAGTGTCTGGAATAAACAGACTAACGTGTATAAACTCCGGAGAGGGAAGGCCAAACCCCGATAAAGATCTCGTGGTTAGGTTTGGATGGAGGTGGACTATATAAAGAATGGCCATTTCTCACATCAGGACAGTGCATGGGTCATCACAGAGAAATGCAAACAAGCGCTGGATGTTCAGACTGCTTCAGAGTGCAGCACAGATGTGAACCCAGAGCCGGTAGTGTGTCGCATGCAAGGTGACATAGGCCCGGATGCACTCGTATTAAAAGCATTTTCCAAGCTGGGCCTTCACTCTGATGCCTTAGTTAAAGATAAGATCAGTTGATTATGTCATATTGTCTGGCTTAGCATGTTGAATTTCCAGAGCAGTCATAACATCATTTCTCAAAGATTTTAACACTTTCGATTGTCAGAAGGCCAGTGCTCCGTGATACCTACAGAAGTGTCCTGACATATCCCAACACCATTACAAAGAGACTGCTCATGATAGCCGCACATTTACACACGCAACTGTAAGAGCAATAGGCAAAAAAGTGCGTAGTGACAACAGAAAATAAACATGACATAAGTTGCACAGCAACTGATTTATTGAAGCTAGGAAACAGTGTGCCTTTCATTAGTGTGATTGGCTCATCCTGTTTCTTTCCTCTAGTCCGGAGTGTGGATTTAAGGGAGGCTACAATGAGCCTGGAGATCTTGACTCATATCAGCTTTCCTTGGTGATGTTTGAAACCTGATCAAAGGTTTTATGTGAGGTCTGTAGCACAAGGCCACCCCTGCTTTCGGAGTTGTTTTGAAGGATGGAGAGTTTGTCTGACTTTGAGTGAGAATTGAAAATAATGCTGACCTATGATGAGGAACACAATCTGTAATCCTTAGATTTCAGGGGATAGTCAGTGACAAATTCTGTTCATATTGCAACTGTTCCACCATGGAAGCCGTTTGGAAACTATTAAACACCAGAAATCCAGAAGACACACAGTACGAATATGTATTTAATAAAGAATCATTGCTGTTGTCGGGTCATTTTTTTCCATCCTCATTCCATCATCAATAAAGAGCATCCATAAAGATTTATTATAGTCTGTGGATATATTTACTCTTACTGTAATGAACCAGCTATTTTTTTTTTTTACCCTTGAAGCACTGTCTCTGATTGGTTGGCTCAAAAAGCAGTGACCAATAAGATCACACGCATGTCCTGAGAAGGAAAACACAGATGTCTTCCAGGCTGCAAAGTGATTGGAATGGAAACAGGATGCTGTGTTTTACTCACTAGTGAATCTCGCACTTCTCGGGGGCCATTGTTGAAAAGTGGCGTAATGGTGAACAGACGAGCAATAGACTAAGCACAATTAGGGGCACATTCCAGCTGTTTCTATAAATACTCACAGCGTTTCCTCCCCCCGTCTGTCATTCTCGTTAAAACAGTGGAAAATCGGCCTGCTGTCAAGACTCAGAGAGCCATTACCCCTGAGGCAACTTTAACAGTGGCGTTTCAAATGCTATAGTACATAGTGTGTAAAGGAAAGGGCCACAAATGCAGCTAACTGGACCACTTAGGTTGTTCAGATCAGAAGTGTGAAATCCTGGATAAGCAGATTACAGTGTGAGGGAGTGCACACCACAGGACCAACTGTCCTTACAGCTCATAACAAACCGTCTGTATTCTCTGTAGACGGTTCATAATTCTTCTGCTTTGATAATGCACGATAATTGAATTATTTACGCAGCGTGTCTCGTTAGAGTAAACAAAGTGTGACAATTTCGTTTCGTTTCGGTTTGACTTAAGACAGCCGGCCTTAATGAATTCCTCCCTGAAGGCGTAACAACTATTTATTTCCACTGTTATTGTGGTAATAAAAACCTAGCACTGATTGAAACTTCTCATCTAGTATGACCTGGATTGTTAGTGAATGATGTGTAGCTATTAGCGAGGCGTTACAGCAGCTGCTGTGTTTTCTCACACATGCATGTTTGTGCACACACTTACACACAAGTGAAAGACTTTCAGTAAAATGTGGAAAATATGCCCTACTACTACTATGACTACTACTAAGTGACTTGCAGCACTTGTTGAAACACCATCTGTTTCAATTACAAGAATGGTGACATGTATTTTAGATGTGTGATGCTTTACAGGTGCCCCACCTGATTTCAAATAACCGATGAAACATTTGAACCCCTTAAAGCCTTAGGACTGGTCTTACATTCCTCACTCTTATACCCTTCCTATCAGCAGTTGCCAGCTCTTTTGGGGGGAAAGTAGTGCATACTCAAAAAAACAAAAAAGTCACTAAATGATCCCACAGACATGTTTTACATGAAGAAGGAAGATTTTGTCAAGATACACAGAATAGAATACAATACAATACAGTTTTATCACAGTAGAAAATAGGAAATCATAACTTGTTTCTTACAGTATAACGTCATCTTTGGTCATCACAAGCATCTCATCACATTTACATATTTACAAAATGCTATAAAATCAAGGACAAAAAGAAGTGAGTAGTTGTAAAAAAAAAAAGAAAGAAAGAAAGAAAGAAACATGAAGGAAATTAAATAACTCATTAGTATTGTTTGTATATATGGCCAATAAGGGAAGTTAATGCAAGGAACAAGGAAGTGCACAGTTAGAACAAACAATGGTGAGCAGCAATTGTCCATTGGGAACAACGGTGATTAATGATTAGTCATTGGGAGACATTGGTGATCAGAGATTGGTCATTGGGAACAATGGTGAGCAGGGATTGGTCATTGGGAGGCACTGGTGTTCAGCAATTGGTCGTTGGTTAACATTGTTGAAACATTGATTCACGCAGGGACAACCCAGTCAGGCTTTTTGGTGAGTTGAGTGAAACTGCTGTCAAGAACAACCAGCAGCTGGAGAACTGTAACGTCTGCTCGAAAAGTTGATAGATTTGTCACTAGTCCCATTGTTGAAATAAATTTGTGAATAGGGTCTAAAAAGGCACCAAATCTAGTGACAAAAACATTCATTTAGAAACACTGCTTATTGGCCTCATAGTAATTACTATATAATTTGTTCTTACTGAATAAGCTGGGGTTGTAACTTTTTCATTTACAGCATGTCACAGACACCTTCATCCAGAAGAAGTCTTGCTCGGACATTAAACGGTTAAATCTGGAGACCAGTCAATTTTTTTTTTTTTTCATGACCATTTCTTTGGCCATGTGTGTGCGGAGTTTGCATGTTCTCCCCGTGCTGCGGGGGTTTCGTCCGGGTACTTCCTCCCCAAGTCCAAAGACATGCATGGCAGGCTGATTGGCATGTCCAAAGTGTCTGTAGTGTATGAATGGGTGCATGAATGTGTATGTGAGTGTGCCCTGCGATAGATTGGCACCCTGTCCAGGGTGTACCCCGCCTTGTGCCCAATGCTCCCTGGGATAGGCTCCAGGTTTTCCCGTGACCCTGAAAAGGATAAAGCGGTATAGAAGATGGATGGATGGATGGACTTTTTCTTTGTGTCAGTAGTGAAAAGAAGGATCCATTCTAAGAAGAGAATGGAAGAACTATTCCCAAATTTGTCAGCACTGTGGCATATGAAGCTGTGAGATCCAGGGTGTTATTGAAGGTTTATTTTGTCTAAGCCAATGGAAAGACACCTCTTACAACATCTGATGCTGAGCTAAACAAGATGCCGAATTGAGCACAAGAAGGCCCAACTGATCTTTGCCCAGGTCTTCATCAGTGGTCACCAACCATGCCTAACACAACTGATTCAACAAATTAAATGGACTCATTTGAATAGCATGTGTTCACATCAGTCAGGCTCAGAAGTGAAGTCTACAGGCTGAAAGATCGTGAGGAGCGCGGTTAGCGACTGCTGATCTACACAAATCAAAATCATCATGGTAGAATAATAATGCATTGGTCTCTTCTCCTTGAGACCTTGAACTTATTATATTTGAAGGAATCATGAAACTATAGGATTACAGAGTCATTTTATGAGTCTGATCAGCAAGATTTCTCTTGTTTGGTGTCAAACCTTGATGTAATTTTACAAAAAAAATTTCAAGTCTATGAAAATTGGAGCTAGGATGTCGTTAGCATGAGAATGTGAGCAATTCAGCAAGACAGAAAGAGAGTCTGAGTGTGAATCAACTCCTGAGTCATTGCATCTCAGAAAACGAAGCCAGAATGTTAGACCATTTAGTTTTTCTGAGCATACCATGGCTTTTTCTGACCAGCTAAAGGTGATGACAGAACTTTTCCAAGTTGTGACGGCATCTGTGCCGGTGTGTATGCAGAGATAAGATGCAGTCTTGATCTTAAAATCCCAACAAATTGGCATCATCCCCTAGGCAAAGAAATTAAAGGTTTCAAAGGGCCATCATCTGGAAATAGAACTTCAATCACCTTGATTATGCAGAAAATGGGTTCTTTTCTGAGGCGACTGCAGCTGTGCAAGCAGGAGAGCTTGTCTTCTCCAAGCACAGTCAGCCTTCCTATATCACTTTAAACCTAAGCCTTATACCAGGTCAGACAACTTTCATGCCCTTGGTTTTGCAGAATTTGAAAACATTAGATCCCTTTGCAACCTTTAAGTATCTAAAGCAGTGGTATGAAGCATATGGCCCACGGGCCCCTTACCTATAACGAATTTGAGAAGTCTGATCTAAAGGAAGGCCTGTTTAACGCTTTAAAATTCCTGGACTGTAGTTACCAAATAATTCTCTGGAAGTTAAAAGGTTAACGCGCTCTCCTTCAGTTTGTTTTGTGGAACATCAGTGAGTGAAATACCAGAACTAATTGAAAACATAGACACATTTTTAGGTACAAATTTACAAAAACATATTCTGGACTTTAGCTTTTCCCCAGTGTTCGGATAGTGTTAGACAGATCTGCGCACTTCGGCAGGCCCAGCTAATGAGAAAGGAAAATATTACGTGATGCATTGTGATTCGTGAGGCAGGACAGAGCACTTGCGGTCAGACGTGTTTTCCTGTAGTTACAGAAGCTCGAGTAGCGTGTGCCTCATTGATGATTCATGTTTTCACTGTTTCAGATTTGATTTCACTGTTTTGTTTGGGTGTTTTGTTGACGCTGCTATTGCCTCTTTTTTTTTTTTTTTTGTTTAAATACTTTCTTTCATTCTTTTTGAGTCCACCAGAAACTGTGGTTCGTAAATGACGAAACTCTGCAGTAGGTCCTTTCCGGAACAGGGTTAAAAGACTCGGCCAATAGGTCCTTGAGTTTCCACCGCATAACAACAATGTTTGAATTCGCCTAATCGGGGGTATTTAGGCTAAGTAAACTATTGCTCTTTGGGATTTCATCTGAAGCCATGGCCCAGTCATGCCGGCCTCTTATTCAAACCATTTGTGTGCGGTTGGGATTTGGGGGCGGGCGGCTGGAAGAGGAATGGAGAGATGAAGGGGGGGATCAGATAACCCTGGGAGAAAAGTCTGAGATGCACACAGAGTGAGAGCTCTTGGCAGCCAGCGACAAACCACACGCAGCTTGCGTGATTGTGTCTCTTTTCAGGACATGTGTTCCCCTCTCGCTTACCCCCAGACAACCAGAAGCACCTGCACGCACTGCCACCTGACCTCGATGACCTTTGCACTCTAAAGGGAGAGAGAAAATAATCACAAACAACATTATAAAATAAGTCTGCATTTGACCAGGTTTTGTTTTTAATATAGCCCAGAGTGAAGTGTGTGTCATAGCTCTCAGTATTACTGTTAACCAGATGAACAATGATATAACTGCATCAAGAAGAAGTCCTTCATTAAGCATGATTACTCATTAACTTTATCTACCAATCAAGATATAATTAAGAGTCTTACATATGACATATTATGGATTGCATCCTTTGGACATTTTTTTTCTCCAGTTTTCCTTTACTAAAGCCAAAAAAAAGATCAGAATGTGAGCTCGCGGGAGCCAAAATCCAGATCATGCCAACAGGTTTTTAATGGCACAGGTTTATAATGAAACACTCCTGTAGCCCTTCTTCCAGAGCAATGACGTTATTCACTGGACACATGCACGTATTAAAAACACACGCTATTCATAACACGTGGGACTAACAACGATGGCAAGAGAGGCCTTTCATAAGCTGAAGAAAGCCTTATGAAACATGGTAGTACTCTGCGGAGGTTAGTGTTGTAGGTCAGCGTACGCGTCCACAGAAAGGGCTAAAGCAGGATGCACTGAGGTCACTGAATTCGGTCAGGCTCTCTGCATGTGCTGACACTTGTGGACTGGAGGCGGTCTTAATGAAGCGGCCATGATTTGTGGGTTGTGGCCATTGGAGCTTCATTGCCACTCGCACTCTGGCTGTCAGCCATGTGAAAACTGGAGATGAAATACAGCTTCCTGTGCTGCGCTCAAAAAGCCGGCACAGGCCATTACTTACTGGTTCTAAGCGAATGCTGAGCAGCTCGCCGGGACTGAGAGATGATGGCTGTTGAACTTCATGACTTTATATGGTGAACAGCTCTGGGAATAACTAACACTGTACCTTTCTGTGGTCATATTTATAGATGAAACTGGGTGTGATGGAGTGTTGAAATAATAAAAAGAGACAATTTCACACATTTTTCATATGATCCCCCCCCCCCCCCCATATTACAATCTTACCAAGCCATAGAGTCAATCATTCTTCTAAACTTGCATTGTGTTTACACAGCCCAGTGCAAAAGGTTGTATTCCCTCACATATACATTACAGCACGGTGAAATTCCTTTCTCACATATCCCAGCTTGTTATGAATCTGGGGTCACAGCACAGGGTCAGCCATGAAACGGCACCCTAAGGTTAAGGGCCTTGTTCAAGGGTCCAACAGTGGCAACTTGGAGATACTGGGGCTTGAACTCCTGACCTTCAGTTCAGTAACCCAGAGCTTTAACCTTTGAGTCACCACTGCCCTAATATACCATAGATATCATAGATCCTATCACAATCAACAAAATGCTGTAGGAGTGTATGTTAAGATTTCTGAATTTAATATAATTGTGTTCTTTTATGGGGCGCACGGTGGCTTAGTGGTTAGCACGTTTGTCTCACACCTCCAGGGTCCGGGGTCCGAGTCCCGCCAGGGCCATGTGTGTATGGAGTTTGCATGTTCTCCCCGTGCTGCAGAGGTTTCCGCTGGGTACTCCGGTTTCCTCCCCCAGTCCAAAGACATGCATGGTAGGCTGATTGGCATGTCTAAAGTGTCCGTAGTGTATGAATGGGTGTGTGAGTGTGTATGTGATTTCGCCCTGCGATGGATTGGCACCCTGTCAAGGGTGTACCCCACCTTGTGCCCGATGCTCCCTGGGATAGTCTCCAGGTTCCCCGTGACCCTGAAAAGGAGTAAGCGGTAGAAGATGGATGGATGGATGGATGGATGGTGTTCTTTTATGCCACTTGCCTTTAAGGAATGTTTCAGGTCCTCTTCTGGTTGTTTTCTTTGTTTTAATATTATTATATTGATATAATTTCTCTGGCAGTTTTATCCCATTATTATTCTTCCATTCTTCGGTTTTGTCTTTGTGTCTGTGTTTCTTCCATTTTTGAATGATGGTTTTTACTGTTGGTGACAGTCTCCCTAAACACTTTAATATCGTTTCATCCCTCTCTCTAGCTCCGTGGACAATATGTTCTGTTTTCGACTTTTTGATGGCTGTTTATCTGATTCCAATGAATCCTAACTCTGTTCCTCACAGCAAACTGCTTAAGGATAAAAGTGTTCAGTCAGAAGAACTGCAGTGATGCTTCCTTCTAAGGGGACAAGTGGATCCATACCAGTACTATAAATATATGTCCCTAAAGCATAAGAGAGCATAGTGTTTGTGGCCTGTGTGTGTATATTATAATTATAGGTATTGTTATTTCCTCTTTGTGCTTCCCAAAAGCCCCATTTTAAAAAATACAATGTATCGTTAATATTATAGTGTAGTCCCAGTAGTAGATTATTACGCTTAAAACCTCCAACTGTGTCTTTCTATCTCCTACACTTCCATCACTGAGCTTGCTCATCGGGGTTAAACTCATCAGGGTTTAAAATGTTCCCATGTGAGAGCGGTGTGAGGCTGTCGGCTTCAGTTAATCTAGTCTCGGCCAACATCTTTGAACTGGCCCAGCAGCTCACTTGCAGA
This sequence comes from Ictalurus furcatus, assembly GCF_023375685.1. Classification (NCBI taxonomy): domain Eukaryota; kingdom Metazoa; phylum Chordata; class Actinopteri; order Siluriformes; family Ictaluridae; genus Ictalurus; species Ictalurus furcatus. The sequence goes on along the minus strand of NC_071267.1, from coordinate 24,822,110 downwards.
CTATTTGATTATTTCCTTCCTTTTGCGTGTGTGTGTGTGTACATGTCTGTGTGTATGTAGTGGTACATACAGATGTCCATGTGTGTTAGACTGCAGCTTTGGAGACTGCACACACACACACACACACACACACACACACACACACATACAGTGATTAGTTAGACATACAGACATTACAGCAAACTTCCATCCATCCATTTTCCATACCACTTATCCTACACAGGGTCGCGGGGGAACCTGGAGCCTATCCCAGAGGGAACTCGGGGCACGAGACAGGGGACACGCTGGACGTGGTACCAACCCATTACACGGCACAAATCACATACCCATTTACACACTACGGACAATTTTTGAAATGTCCCCAGAGGTGCGTGGGAAATGCGCTAACCACTAAGCCACCGTGTGCCCATTACGGCAAACTTAATCCATCCATCCATCCATCTTCTACCGCTTACTCCTTTTCAGGGTCAGGGGAAACCTGGAGCCTATCCCAGGGAGCATCGGGCACAAGGTGGGGTACACCCTGGACAGGGTGCCAGTCCATCGCAGGGCACACAATCACACACACTCACACAGCCATTCATACACTAAGGATGCTTTAGACATGCCAATCAGCCTACCATGCATGTCTTTGGACTGGGGGAGGAAACCGGAGTACCCGGAGGAAACCCCCGCAGCACGGGGAGAACATGCAAACTCCGCACACACATGGCCCCGGCGGGAGGCAAACTTAATATGCTAAATAAACTTCTTTTAGAACTGTGGAACTTTATAAGGTGAGACGTGTTGGAAATAAATTCCCATGAACTGGATAGATAGAAAAAAAGTCCAGTCAACCTTTTTTGTCCAATCTTCAACTGTCCAGTTTTGTTGAAACTGTACACATAAGTGGAACCGAATGTGGTCTGCTGTAGTTGTAGCCCATCCACCTCAAGGTTTGGTGTGTTGTGCATTCTGAGATGCTTTTCAGCTCATCGTGTTTGTAAAGAGCAGTTATTTGAGTTACCGTTGCCTTCCTGTCAGCTTGCACCAGTCTGGGCATTCTCTGGGAATAAAATCTACAGAACGTTGTGTGTGAAAATCCCAGAAGATCATCCGTTTCTGAAATACTCAAACCAGCCTGTCTGATGCCAACAAAGATTCCACGGTCAAAGTCACTGAGATCACATTTTTTCTTATTCTGATGTGAACCGAAGCTCTTGACCTCTATCTGCATGATTATATGCATTGCACTGGTGCCATTTTATTGGCTGATTGGATAGTTGAAAGAATGAGCTGGCGTTCAGGTGTTCCTAATAATGTGGATTGTTCGATTCGATTCTATGTTCTAGATTAATCAATAAACTTTCACTGTAGCTTTGTGAGATGAATTTTTATTGCACAGCGATATAAGTTATGGTAAATGGTTTTTAGAGATATGGTCACAAATGTATGACTTAAGTGTATAACAGGCTATAACCTTAAGACTTTATGATAATAATAATAATAATTATAATAATAATAATAATAATAATTAAAGCTCCAGGGTCCCCATTTCGATTCTGTCCTTGGGTTACGGTCTGTGCTGAGTGGCACATGTTCGCCCCATGTCTGTATGCATTTACTATGGGTTCTCTGGTTTCCTCCTACATTACAAACACATGCAAGTAGGTGTATTGGCAATGCTAAAGGTATGAATACATGTGTGCGCAGTGCCCTGTGATGGAGCGATGTCCTATTCTGAATGTATTCCCGCTTTGCACTGTTCCTAGGATAGGCTGTGGATCCACCGTGACCCTGACTAGGATGAATTGCTTTCTGAAGATGAACAAACGACTGAAAACGAATAATAAAAATGCATCTGAGTTTGAGGCACTGAGTAGGGAAGCTTGTTGACCAATCAGGACATGATATCCATATCCTGCCACAATTTCTGAACAATTTTTGTTGCACAGAATAGAAAATCAGAAGGAAATTGGCGGTCCGAGTTCAGATGTTACCGCAGTTTTTTTGTCAGGGAGCCTACTGGAAAGCAGCAACATCTCAGTTCCGAACGAGGAACTGAGTGTGTGTGTGTGTGTGTGTGTGTGTTTGTTCAAGGAAAGGGCTGAGTGATACGAGATGCTAAGAAAACCGATGGAACCGTTTTCCTTTGCTTCTTCATTTCTCCCTCTGTGAATGATGTGTCCTTTGTTTGACTCCAGAGGCCATATCACGCACAGCTCTCAGCGAGCCACCAACAGTCTGGGAAATCATTACGGATGGAGACGTCTTTGGCCTCTCTCTCACACGTAGATATTTCAGCTTTTAACCAAAAAGCAGCTCCTGAAAGTAATCTTTCCCACGCTATGATTGTAATTCCATTCTGTCCGCTGCTGCACATTACAGTTTAGTACACCTGGTTTGGTCTTTATAGTTACATCATACCACCCAGTGAGGAGCAAAACACAAACCCCAGTATTTACCCAGAATTATGAATTATTCGGGATGTTTATGTCATCAGTGGGGCTGAGTTCGGCCGGGTAGTACACTTTGATGGTACGCTCTATAAGCATGAGTGCACTGATTGACCTTCGGGACATGTGTTTGTCAGGTCAGTGCTGCCTTCTGCTGGTGCAGTGAGAAATCTGCAGGGTCACAGGGTTCAAACTCTCATATTCTTCAGCTTCTCTTTGCTCTGTGTATTCTGTTCTTTAAACTCATTCTCGGACATTTTCACTCGTCATCATTCTGTCACGTTGTCATCACTGAGCTCATTGTTAGTGGATTTTAGACCGACTCATATTCATTTTTAAAGACGGGAAAGGGCAGCTTGTTAAAATGAAATTCCGTGGAATGGTTGGATTTTGATTCGTACTTACGTGATAATAAATCTCCAGCTTTATGTTTATGACTCGTTTTTGTTTTTATTGCATTTTACTCCGTACTTGTTTCAGTGTAAATATACTGTTTCCTATTAACAGCAAAAATGTAATTAGACTATATACATATATACAGGGGGCGCACGTTGGCTTAGTGGTTAGCACGTTCGCCTCCAGGGTCCGGGGTTCGATTCCCACCGTGGCCCTGTGTGTGCGGAGTTTGCATGTTCTCCCCGTGCTGCGGGGGTTTCTCCGGGTAATCCGGTTTCCTCCCCCAGTCCAAAGACATGCATGGTAGGCTGATTGGCGTGTCTAAAGTGTCCGTAGTGTATGAATGGGTGTGTGAATGTGTATGTGATTGTGTGTATGCGATGGACTGGCACCCTGTCCAGGGTGTACCCCGCCTTGTGCCCCATGCTCCTTGGGATAGACTCCAGGTTCCCCGCGACCCTGCAAAGGATAGAAAGATGGATGGATGGATGGATGGACATATATACAGCTTGATCTTTCTGCTACAGTCTTTTTCTCCATATGTATTTCTACACAGATTACATAATAGGGTAGAGTCAACATTTTACAGATAGTTGTTTGCTCTGGTTTCTTTCATTTCACCGTACTGTCCTCTTGTCCTGTCTAGTTAATGTGCACTGTCCTGGGAATTTATTGTCTTGTGTATTATTGTATATTTTGGACTTTACTGCACTTTGTTTAGTCTTGTTTTATTGTAGGACAATAAAACCACTTGACTAGACTGACATTTTGAATTGTTTCAGGTGTGTGTGTGTGTGTGTGTGTGTGTGTGTGTGTGTGTGTGTGTGTGCATGGAAGCTTTTGCACTCAAATGTACAGCATATGTACTGCTGCAGCATAATTACTGATCTGATGTAATAGTTTTTATTGTTAATGTCATATACTCCGATTGATTTTTTAAATTATTATAATTTTTTGTGAGTGAAATGTTAAAACAGTAGGATCATTTCATAGTATCTGTGTGATCGGTTTTGCTATTGTTATCCACCACCTGTGCTGTGGACTGTGGACGTGCACACATTCTTTTTATATATGCCAGAAATGAATCATCTTGTGCATGTCCTGTACAGTATCTATTTAAGTACTTCCCATCACTCTGCCCAGGTCCTGTGTGTAATATACTGTGAAATCTACTCAGATACGAATGTGCAAATCTTTCCGGATAGTCTGAGATATAAAAAGAAGCCTTTAAATGGTGTGTGTGTGTGTGTGTGTGTGTGTGTGTGTGTGTGTGTGTGTGTGTGTGTGTGTGTGTGAATGCGTCCTTGGCTGTATAAATATAGTGGAAATCTGTGACTCATATGAGGAGTGCCAGATGACTGGGAAGAGGGATTACACAAGGTCAAAGGTTAAGACTACAGGAGTCAAAACCAAGCAGCCAAACTATAACATGACTGAAAATATGGAACATACACTAGAAAAAAAATCAGTGATATCTTTTTAACCCTTTCAATCAGAAATATATTGTCATCTAAATGTCATTTTCATGCAAGCACTAGCGTAATTTCCTGGAAATATTTTTTTCTTGTTTCTTGTTCATGGCCATTTATTTTTTTCCTGATCCGAAACAAACATGCCGGTGCAACACAACATCCAAAATCCTCTGGTACAGTGGAACTAAATAAAAAAATAAAAAAATAAATTGTGCATGAGTTACTGCTTTCCTGACTTAAAGTCTTAAACACCCTGCCATTATACATCCTGTTTTGTTATCTTGATGTATTTGTTCCTGTTTTGCTGTCAAATTGCTTTGTTTGTTTGTTTTGCATTTGATTTGTTGATGTGCACATGTGCGTGATATTTTCCCTCACTTATTTATTCATTTGTCTATTTATTTGTTTGTTTATTTGTTTATTCCGTTCTTCTCTCTGTCTTAGTGGTGGCTTTAATAGTCTATAGAAATACAACTATACATTGTTAACAAAATCTTTATTGTCCCCTGATGAGGGTTGTTTTTTTTTTCTTATCTTTTCTTTTCTTTTTTTTTGTAATTAATGTCCCATCCCGTTTTATGTCACCCAACTTCAATATGAAAAGCTTTAGAAGAATAAAAAAAAAAAAAAAAAGGTTTAATCCTAGAACCCATCAAATTTTAAGGGAACCCTTAAAAAGTTCTATGTATAACAAAAAAAAAAACCAACAGTATATTTCTCAATATTGTTCTTAAAATGTAACTTTAAAAATAAATAAATAAATAAATAAATAAATAAATAATAAAAAAATCACAATTATATTTTGGTGGTGTTTATTTATTTATTTATTTATTTTATCCTGTCCCATTTCTAATATAAACTGGTTTAATCTACAACCCCTACAGTTTCTTTGATTGTCCAGCTTGGGAAGTAAATAAACTCCTTATCCCAAAAGGCTCTAAGCCTTTTAAGAAATTAAGGCTGGTTAACCACCGAAAGCCCTTGATGGGTTCTTTTTCTTCTTTTTCTTTTTCAATAAAATGTATAACAACATGTATTGTGGCTATTAAATGCAAACCAGCCAGCTGATATGTCATTATGCACAGACCACACACATCATATTATTAATAAAAATCTAACAAAGCAAATTAAATACCAATTTAAAAAAAACAAAATCTTGTAGAATGAGTAGATATAACCGATATGACCGAGTTTCCTTGACGCAGGTGGTATAATGTGTTATGAACATTACTTATTACGCATTATATGCATTACGTGTAATGCATTTCCAGAAATACATAAACCAGTTTGTACAATTTATAATGAATGTATTAGGATATATTATGAATATACTCATAGGGCATAGGCTGTGGCCTTCATAACAGTGTTTCTTATTTTAAAAGTTACATAACCCTGTTATGTAAACCTGTTGTCACATGGTTGCCCTTCACTAAGTCCCTGACAATAAGATCAAATTTGCTAAGACTTTCTATGAAGCCATATGAGTAATCACCTACATGTATCATATGTTATAATATATATCATATGTGTAATGCTAATAATGGAGTCTTCCTATATAAGTATATTGATTTGAACCAGTAGTGTTCACCATTGTCCACTAGAGGGCAGCATTAAATTTTAAATGAAGGCAAAAATGAACAGTAGGGGACGTGGACTTAGATAGTACATTAAATATACTGTATATAAGGCTTTAATACACACACACACACACACACACACACACACACACACATATATATATATATATATATATATATATATATATATATATATATATATATATATATAGGTGAATGCATTTCCATTTAACCAACACTTAACTATATATTACACATTCATAACTTATCGAAATAAAGAATAGCTTAAAAAAAAATCTACTATTCTCTGCAATCTCCATTACAGATTAGAAATCTAATAGAAATCTCCACAGCTGGAAACCAGTCTAGCAACAATTAACAGGCAGGTTGCAGTATGTAAGGAATAAAACACTTGGAGGTGTCAGCAAAGTTGATTATTTTCCAATTACAGCACATCCCAAAGTGTTTTATTCCTCCTATATATGACAACAATTTGCCAAAGTTACCACATTGTATATTTGACCTATTTATGCTGTGGAATGTCCACAAAACAAGTTAGTTCCTGTTATCACTTATGTTACAGCAGCTATAAACATACAAGTCATTCCCTAACTAGCTCTCGTTATTTCTGTCTTGAACTTAATAAGACAAAAAAAAAAACATGCTGAGAAACCCCAAAGTGCAAATATCTCCGTCCCAAATTCTTTACAAAGAGCTCACATGGGATATCTATTCCACATTTGCTAAATAAAAGTCAGCTTACAGAAAATTTCACGATATCAACAGTTACGCAGGTCTTTTTAATGTTTATGTGGAGCGTCCACAGCACAATTCCCTGTAAATTCGCTGTCACTATGTATTAGAATGACCCTGTTGTCTGGAAATCGAATCATTTGAATTCTGATAATGCCACAGGTATCCCTGGCCAGGAGCCAAGGGAGCGAAATTGGCCATGGTCTTCAGGTGGGAGGGGCATATGGTCTTCAGGTGGGAGGGGCATACTCTCTCCAACATCAATCGCAGAAACACTTAAGTATGTGAGCTCATGTACAGTGTATAGAAGAGGGCAGATTCCCCTGAATGTCTTACACTGCCTGTCATGCAGCAGATCAAGAAGATGCAGGTAAGTGTGTTAGCCTTCGTCTACCAAGTTGGTAGGTGTCATATAATAGGGGAGAGCTGGCTAGTGGGGATTTGCAAATGCCTAAATTGGAGAGAGAAATATGGGGAATTGAAAAAAAGAGTGGGAAAAAACAGTGCTAAAGCTCTTGTTGTATATTAAATATACAGTACACTTATACACATTTCAGGTCATGTATATATTTTCGTATGTGTAAAGCCGACATGAAGATCAAGAATGGGAGGAGACTTTTACAGCTTGATGATGGTGTGTGTGTGGTCTCAGATTAGCTTCATTTCTCAGACTCTTCAGCACACAGAAAAGACCATGTCAAAGACCTGATTTCTGTGTAAACCGCTGTGACACCTGCAGGGTTTGTGGATTGGCAGAAACAATGAACGCCTCACAGCAGATTCACTTCTCTTCGAACAGGAGAGTTGAGACAGCGATCATCGCTTCAGTATTTGCTCTTATCTTTGTGCTCGGCACAGTGGGAAATTGCCTGGTCCTCGCTGTACTGCTTCGCAATGGACAGATGAATGGCAAGACGACTAACATGTTCATCCTGAACCTGGGTCTCGCTGACCTCTGCTTCATCTTGTTTTGCGTTCCGCTCCAGGCCACCATCTATTCCATGGACGAGTGGGTGTTTGGAGCATTCGTGTGTAAAGTGGTGCACTTTATTATCTATCTGACCATGTATGCCAGCATCTTCACACTTACTGCTGTCTCTCTGGACAGGTATGTCCTCAATTCTTTACATACAGTAAACAGATTGCTAATGGTTTTCGAGACAGAAATTCCACTATGAGACGTTATCAGGTATATGTCCTACAGTTGAACTTCCATTGTCTAATATAAATATGTCAGAAAAGCAGTTGTGTCAATATGAAAGGCATAGAGGACCTAATATCTGCTAACTAAGCCAATAGTAAGCAGTGACATATAACTCTATAAGTGTATACTAAGCAAAACGTAAAGCAAACCAGCAATAGTTTGAAAAGAATATATTAATATCTTAAGATACACTGTCCATTTTTGTTTCTTGTCCTAATGAAGAAACATCTGTGAAACATAACACATTAAATGTCTTGTTGATATAAATTACATTTTCTCTTACATGTTTTGGGGTATGCAAACTTTTGCATGCTGTTGTATTTTTTTATTTTAAAAAAAATAATAATTAAATAATATGCATCAACAATAAAATATCTCTGACAAACAAGAGTAAAATAGGGTTTGAGAAATCAAGCAATAAAAATAGTTTTGTTTCAGGAGCACACTCCGTGTCTTATTTAAAAAGAATTAAGCTGCAGTAATATGAAATATGTATGAATTATTATATTAATAATTACCATCACAGCATAAGCTTTGGTTTTCCATATTGATATATACAGTGGTGCTTGAAAGTTTGTGAACCCTGTAGAATTTTCCATTTATCGGCATATATATGATCTAAGACATCATCGGATTTTCACACAAGTCCTAAAAGTAAAAGAGAACCCAATTAAACAAATCAGAGGAAAATATTATACATGGCCAATTATTTATTGAGGAAAATGATCCATTATTACATATCTGTGAGTGGCAAAAGTATGTGATCCTCTAGGATTAGCAGTTTAATTTGTAGGTGAAATTGGAGTCAGGTGTTTTCAATCAGTGGGATGTTAATCAGGGGTGAGTGGGTGCCCTGTTTTATTTAAAGAACAGGCATCTATCAAAGTCTGATCTTCACAAGACATGTTTGTGGAAGTGTATCATGGCACGGACAAAGGAGGTTTCTGAGAACCTCAGAAAAAGAGTTGTTGATGCTTGTCAGGCTGGAAAAGGTTACAAATCCATCTCTGAACTGCTCTTCAAAAAGAACTTTGCTGCCTGTCTGACCTTTTTGGTTTAAATGAGAAGTTTTGTGTTTGGAAAAACATAAAACTTCAAAAAAATGTTGGGACGGGGATGACAAAAGGTTGGAAAAGTAAGTGTAAACTAAAAATAAACAGCTGGAGGAAGATTTTGCAACTAATTAGGTTAATTGGGAACAGGTCAGTAACATGATTTTGTATAAAAAGAGTATCATAGAGAGGCAGAGTCTCTCAGAAGTAAAGATGGGATGGAATCTGGATGGAAGCAGATGTTGCTCTAAAACCTGTATATACCTTGCAGCATTGATGGTGCCTTTCCAGATGTGCAAGCTGCTCATTCCACTGGCTCTAATGCACCCCCATAGCATCAGAGATGCAGGCTTTTGAACTGAGCACTGATAAAAAGCCGGATGGTCCCTCTCCTCTTTAGTCCTCTTTAGTTTAGAGGACACGGCGTCCATGGTTTCCAAAAAGAATTTCACATTTCGATTCATCTGACCACAGAACAGTTTTCCACTTTGCCCCAGTCCATTCTAAATGAGCTTTGGCCTTGAGAAGACGGCAGCGTTTCTGGATCATGTTCACATATGGCTTCTCCTTTGCATGATAGAGCGTTAACCAGCATTTGTGGATGGCACGGCGAACTGTGTTCACAGACAATGAGTTCTGGAGGTGTTTCTGAGCCCCTGCAGTGATTTCCATTACAGAATCAATCCTGTTTTTAATGCAGTGCCGCCTGAAGGCCCGAAGATCACGGGCATGCGATATTGATTTTGTCCCTTGAGCGCAGAGATTTCTTCAGATTCTCAGAATCTTTTGATATTATGTACTGTAGATGATGAGATATTCACAGTCATTGCAATTTTACGTTGAGGAACATTATTCTGAAATTGTTCCACAAATTGTAGATGCAGTTTTTCGAAGATTGGTGAATCTCTGCCCATCTTTACTTCTGAAAGACTCTGCCTCTCTAAGATACTATTTTTATACCCAATCATCTTACTGACCTGTTCCCAATTAACCTCCAGCTGTTTCTTTTTAGTAACAGTTACTTTTCCAGCCTTTTGTTGCCCTGTCCCAAATTTTTTGAGACGTCTTGCGGCCATCAAATTCAAAATAGCCTTATTTTTCGTACCTTTCCTCAGTTTAAACATTTGACATGTTTTCTACGTTCTATTGTGAATAACATATGGGTTTATGAGATTTGCAAATCACTGCATTCTGGGGTTTTTTTTTTTTTACATTTTACAATGTCCCAACTTTTTTGGAGTTTTTGGGGGTTGTATCATGATTTAGGCCTGTTTTTCTGCATCTGGGCCAGGATAACTTGCCATCATTGATGGAACAGTTAATTCTGAAGTACACCAACGAATTATAAAGGAACATGTCAGAACATCTGTCCAAGAATCTCAAGAGAAAGTGGGGCATGCAGCAAGAGCAAGAGCTGGGTCATGCACCTAAACACACAAGTTGTTCTACCAAAGAACTATTAAAGAAGAATAAAGTTAATGTTTTGGAACGGCCGAGTCAAAGTCTTGACTTTAATCCAATAGAAATGTTGTGGAAGGACCTGAAGCGAGCAGTTCATGTGAGGAAACACACCAACATCCCAGAGTTGAAGCCGTTCTGTACTGAGGAACGGGATAAAATTCCTCCAAGCCGATGTGCAGGACTGATCAACAGTTACCCCAAACGTTTAGTTGCAGTTATTGCTACACAAGGGGGTCTACACCAGATACTGAAAGCAAAGGTGCACATACTTTTACCATTCACAGATATGTAATATTGGATCATTTTCCTCAATACATAAATGACCAAGTATAATATTTTTGTTTAATTTATTCAATTGGCTTCTTTTTATCTACTTTTAGGACTTGTGTGAAAATCTGCTGATGTTTTAGGTCGTATTTATGCAGAAATGCAGAAAATTTGAAAGGGTTCACAAACTTCCAAGCACCACTGTACAGTGAATTCTAATCTTGCCACTTTCTCTGGGTCTGAGTGTGTACATTTATTTAGTGCTCGAATATTTTATTTTATCAATAATATACAAAGCTAATATTTTGCTGTATACACAGACACTATGCAGCATGTACATGGTGAAATAATAAACAAAACAAAAGAATAATAATAAACTAGATGTATGAGAAAATTATCTTCACATTTTCATTATAAAAGCAAAAAATATTATCTGTGAGTGCCGTTAATTACTGCTATTTAGTCGCAGTGTGATGGATGTGAAAAAGTGAAAGTAGTCATGGTTGTTACTGTTACAAAATATTTCACTCTGACATATGATTGAAAATGATATTTCCATCTTTTCTTTCCAGATATTTAGCCATTTGCTACCCCCTTCATGCTAGAGAACTGCGAACCCCACATAACACTCTCGCCTCCATCGGAGTGGTGTGGACCCTCTCGCTGGTGTTCTCCGGTCCCTACTTTAGCTACTACACACAGATGGATCTAAATGGAACCACTGTGTGCATCCCTGCCTGGGACATCCAGAGCCGTAGAGCCATGGACATTTGTACTTTCGTATTTGGCTACCTCGTTCCCGTCTTGGTCTTGGGTCTTACATACGCCAGGACCATCCGCTACCTGTGGACCAGTGTAGACCCCATGCAGGAAGCATGTGAGAGTCGCCTCGCCAAGCGCAGGGTGACCAAGATGATTGTGATCGTAGCGGTTCTGTTTTGCCTTTGCTGGCTGCCACACCACCTCATCATCATGTGCATGTGGTTCGGCCATTTTCCCCTCAACCATGCCACCTATGTGCTACGCATTCTTTCACATCTAGTGGCTTACACCAACTCCTGCCTCAACCCCATCGTGTACGCCCTGGTGTCTAAGCACTTCCGCAAAGGTTTCCGAAAGGTGTTTGGATGCATCTCGCGGAAACGGTTGGCGAATCAGGTGAACATGGTTCCACAGGCACAGACAGTGAGCCTGGTTGAGGTTGGATCAAGCGACGGGTCCAATCACAGTGACGCATCGGCTAAGGTTCGATTCTTGAGCAAGAGCCATGAGAAAACAACGCTGAGTGCCTTCATGACCTTCAACGTTACTTAATCTTGGCTTATGTAACCTATGTGAAATACTGCCTCACGCATGTTAATTCCTTGGTGTATGTGTATCTCGATGGATTTGTGCATTCATAAGAGATAAACAGAAGTTTCCCTAAGAGCATGAATGTATGCTTTACACGTATTACTTTCCTACTTTTTTGGCCTTCAACAAGAGTCATAGAAAGTTAGCAGCTGGCTCTTTTAATGGGACTTAACTGCTTCTTTAGATTAATAGAACTCACTGTAGACTGAGGTTTACAAAAGCCTCTTCTTAGATGATAACAGTTATTGTGGTAATAATCTGACCATGGATCAAAACCATTTATGTTTACACTTAAATCAGAAAAGAATAAACCTCATCACAACGTTAGCTGACCAACATGGCGGCCGCAGAAGACTGGTCCTTTTTGGGAAAGTAATTCATGTTACAAATCTTAAAATATTTAAAAAAATATAAGTGACATGTTGCATGGACAGTGAGACATCCAACAAACATTTCAAAGAAGAATAATGTAGGACATAAATCCTTCTTCTTGTCTTTTGTTGAATAAGGACATTTGGAGGACGTTGTCTTTTATGGCTTACGGTGAATGAACTCTCATCTGACGTGACTTAACAATGACTAATGTTGCCATAAATTTTTGAAGAAAAAAAAAAGGCATAGACATTTGATCTGATGACATTTTCTGTGTGTAATAGATAAATCTTTTAATCTGTATTATACAGTCAGCGTAAAGCAATCGGACTTGATTCTTCAGTCAGTATTGGTAGTGGGCTTAGACATTTTGATCCTAGTATCGCTCAACTTTAAAGTGATTTAAAATGTTATTTTAAATGTAGTACTCCTCTTAGACCGTCTGTTCAATTTTGATGATACGGATTGTTGTTTGGATCAAATTCATAGCAAGCATAGCACATATCTACAGTAATTAACTTATAGTGTCTAGTACTTGGTACCAAGTAGGACTAAGTCATATTATTAAGGATGTCACATTTGACTCAAATTTGATTCGCAAAATTGACGAGATAGCTTAAAAAAAACTTTTAGCTGTGGAAACCGCTAGCTAGCTAACCTAATTGATCATACCGATGAACAAGATCTTTTGTGTTCTGGTATAATTTGAGATTTGGATAGCTGTTAAACGGTGAAAATGCAGGAATGCAAATTAAGACTTGGACACTGAGAGTCCTCTCAGGTTTGCCTGGGAGAAATGTGACAAATATTTACCAGTGTGAAATTTTTACACTTTATTTACATGAGCATCTACCATACAAGTCCCAGTTAATTAGTTCTTACTATAGAAACTTAAAATGAGCACTACTGCCAGAGCTGCTGTTGTAGAAAATGAATCAAGCTTCTGACCAATCAGTGATGTAAGCCAGGTTATTCGATAAGCTGGTCTAGTAACAAATAATCTGGCAACTTAAATGTTCTTATCTTGTATGTTTATCCCTGTGTGTTGTCATCTCCTCCCTCTCTTCACCATGTGGAACGACCTTGGAGTGAAGGGCAATAATATAAACATGCCAGTGTTCTGTCAGTCAAAAAAACAGTGTTGCAGCTTCATTTAACGTCGCATGGCGTACGTGGTTTGCTGTATGATGTGTGACCATGTCACATGGATGCCTGGGACTCACAGAAGCTCAGTCGTCATTGGACTTCTGATTTATTTTATTTAATCTGTTCATTAATGTTCATTAATTTCCAGGTATAATATCAATGTAGCTTTTTTTTTTTTTTTTTTTTAAAGTAAAATGTTTAATGTAAAAATAAATAAATAAATAATTATATATATATATATATATATATATATATATATATATATAATATATATATATATATATATATATATATATATATATATATATATATATATGTTTCCAGTGCTGTCATTACTGTTAAAGCTGCTGATATAGAAAATTAATCAAAACCTTCTGACCAATCAGATTTGAGAATTCAGCACTGTGGTTTAATAATGAATTATCACATGGGGTATTTCCAGTCTTTGGGCAAGTCATGCAAATGTAGAACCTATAAATTGATTTGTATTAACTAAACAAGCTTTGCTGAACCTAGTTTATGAGTGATGCACCACAATATAAAAATTTGATGTTAATTTAGGTCTTAATAGTTAAAGGATTTCAAACAAAAAATAAAAAATCAAGGTTTAAGAGTCACTACAGCTTTATGTTGTGTTTGTTCAATGAGTTGGTGCTGGTCAGTACGGAGAGCAGATGTTTCTGTGTGCTCTGTCCACACTGTGGGTGTTTTTCCATGTTAATGGACTACCAGGGACCACACTATAAAACGCTTCAGGTGTTTCATGAATTTACCAATTAACTGTCATGTTCTGTTCGCTACGTAGAAATGGATGCCTCATTGCCCCTGATGGTCACGTTTCATTTTAGATGTACAACTCTAGAATTCATTTAAAATGTGCAATATATTGTATTATTATCTGTTATTAGGGATGTAGACAGCATCTAACCATCTGCATACTTGAGGATTCTCCCGATCACAGGTTTGTACACAGCGGAATGTGTAAATACGAGATATAGGCGAAGTCACAGCAACTCAAATTTTCCAAGTTCTCCAACATCACCACCATGCTGTGCTCCTTTCAATGACTACGTTTACATGGACAGCAGTAATCTAATTATTGACCTTATTCTGAATAAGACAGTATTCTGATTAAGGTGTTTACATGAGTCGCTTTTAGAATATTCCTTTCATGTTCAGGTTTTATACGTTATAGAACATAATTAGATTAACGGCACACGTCATTACGTCACCGCGCCACGCCGTCCGACGTCCCTCCAGAATTTCACGTATTAACATACAGTCCGTCTTTGTTATGGTACCGTGTTTTTTATTTTTTATTTTTATGAACGCCTCCAGTGCGGTTAATTATTTGTCATGCTGTACGTGCTAATAGACGACTGTTTGAAGCCGTGGGCTGCGTCCAAAACCGTGTACTTACCTACTGTATACTACTGTATAATAGGCCTATAGTAGGCAAGTATGCGGTTTGGGACGCGCAGCCGTGTGTGTACGTGTCCTGTCGCAAAATGCGGTGAAAATTCCCACACGATGTTAATAGTGTGATTAAGGTGTGTACATGTCTGTAACGCACGTCAATAACGCGACTAAAACAGGAATACTCCACACGTCTTAATCACATTTGTGTTTACTTCAAGTATGACTTTAATCGGATTAAGGTAATTAAAAATTGCTGTTTACATGGTAGTTTCTTAATCAGAGTATCGTCTTAATCGGGTTAATATCAGATTATTGTTGTCCATGTAAACGCACTGACTGACTCCCTGTAGATGCTCATATCAGATGAAAACACTGATGCTTGGGTATATACACTGTACATGTAAAAGCTGGGTGAAGCATTTCATGAAGCTGGTGGAGAAGATGGCAGGAGTGTGCAAAGCTTCATTAGGTTTACTGTTATTGATTGACAATATAAAATATTTCTTATTTGTCTGACACTTTTCTTGGAGTTCACGCAAACTCCATATGTGTCATTTCTTAGTGTTAATAACTTCATTATTATTCAAACACATGATCATTTTTTTTTCTCAAGAACAACAAAATGAAATCTAATAAAAGTGAGGAGGCCTAAGAAAACCCTTCACACAGTCACATCTTGACATTTTTTACTATATGAATACTACTGAATTAGTAGTATAACCCCAAAAGTACAAAAAAGGAGAAAAATTCATTTAAATTTAAATCTTTCATTTCAATCCCATTGAAAGCTGCCTCACCAACCTCTTTTTTTTATTTTTAACTTAATCTACTTAATACTGCTTTACTGAAAAAGCAGTATTAATGCCAAATTTGAAAGAGCACAGTTTATACTGGGGAATGAGTTCTCACTTTGATTATCAGCAAAATTCACTCATACTACTGTATTTAAACACGAGCCTCACTGACTTCTCTTCACATCAGTGGAAAATAATCACCAATTCATGCACTCACGTCTGTCGAAATTTCTTTCATTTATTTTTCCAGTCATATAGAATTTTTAAAACATTCTGTGTAGTCTCTCTTCTCTGTTTTGATGATGATGTGAGGACTGCAGGAGCATCGTGAACATTCAGACAACCAACATCTGTTCACGAAATCGATGCCCATTTCGGCATGGCAAGCGTTTTTACCGCTGTCCGTTGTGTAATGTGCCTCCTTAAAGGCAAGGTTAGAAAGTAGCCTAAATAAAACCATTTGCATGTCATTTTGGAAAAATACGTTTACGTTTACTTCAAGTAGAGGCGTCAGACTATGTTATTGGATGAAAATACCGACTTCTGACCCCATAAGTAACAAGTGGAAGGGATTTGGCATTGTGGATTGTGTTATCAAAGCAAAAGAGCTTATTTTCTGTAGTTCTACTCATCAAAAGAAAAACACGATGATACTAATTGGAACGGATTTTTCTCTTCGCCGTTTCTCTTCAGGTCAACAGGTTCTTCTAGAGCACCTCAGAGAGCTGCTCCAGCATTTAATGGATTCACTTGTGAGCTTGTCATCTGTCCTCTCTGCAGGATGCTCTCAGGCCTAATGCAGCTCCACATGTCTGATCTCCATGAGTGTGAGAACATACTGACCTGAACCTGATGGTTCAAATCAGCAGTGATGGAGGAAGCAGCAGGGACAATCACGCTCTGAAGTGGTTCTGTGGAGTGCTGATGTGTATTAGATTAGCCTTTATGAAGATGACTTGGTCTCTCAGTGTCCTTGTGGCTCAGCAAGGAAGAGCACTTGGGTTATATTAACTTTTACAGGGTTTATATGGAGATTGTTCGATTAAGCGATGTTGCTGTTGTTTCCCCAGACTTAGCAAAGTATATATGCTTTGGTGACCAATCACACTTTGGTGCACTTACAACCTTTTATTCAAATATTTCACTTCATTCTGACTGACGAGTGAGAAGCTACAAATGGTATATCACCTCATTTATCGAGCTGGATATGAACGTGTTTAGTTGTAAATTTTTCACAGGGGCATTTTGTCCAACGTTATCATTTCATATTAATGACTTCAAATAAGATAAATAACTTGCCAGTTCACGTATTGCCATTAGCCATCCAGTTAGGACAAAAGTAATGGCACCCTGTAAAAGGAGGAAGATTATGTTTGTGTCCGTGGTAGTCAACAAGCTGCAGTGGCTGAGCTGCATTACTGGAGCATTGAGTGCACACCACCTTTGGGAGACACTCTTTCATCGCTTAGACTTATTCTGTCATATCAGGTCACTTTGATGGGGTTTTGTGGGTGTGGCTAAATGTAAATCAGCTGTGACATGAATGTCTGTGGTAATTTATGGCTGATTGGGCATTTTTATCAACATGTGCGTGTGAGTATGGAGAGGAGTTAATAAAACTGACTGGAATTTTTAGGTCAGTCTGGCTATGAAAATATTTACACACAACTTTTCTAAAGATTGAGCAATGAGGCTCCATGAACAATATTAAAGTGTCCATCGAGTATATAACAAAAATCCATTCGAGCCACAAATCAGCAGACTCAAATAGCTAAGGATCTAAATATTAATATAATAAACTGACTTAAATGAGACAAATAAAATAATATTAACCGTGTCAGATATTATTACCCAGTATAAGAGTCATTGGCTATGCAGTATGGTGGTACAGTAAGTAACACTGCCACCTCACAGCTCTAGGGTCTCTGACTCGAACATGAGCGGATCTGTCCTGGGGTCTCTATCCAGGTAGATGTTGGTACACCTTAGTGTAAATCTATGTATTAAAACACTCTTGATACACACTATATGTCCAAAAGTATGTGGACACCTGACTATCATACCCATATGTAATTGTTGAACATCCCCTTCCAGATGTAGTCCCTCTTTTGTTGTTATAATAACCTCCACTCTTCTGGGAAGGTTTTCCACAAGAAAATTTGTCTTCATTCAGCCACAAATGAGATCAGACACTGATATTGGAGCGCAGTCGGTGTTCCAGTTCATCCCAAAGGTGTTCAGAGTTGTTGAGGTCAGGGCTCTGTGCAGGACACTCGAGTTCTTCCAGTCCAATCTTGGCAAAAGGGTTAGGGTTAGGACATTGTCATGCTGGAACAGGTTTGTGCCTCTTAGTTCCAGTGAAGGGAAATTGTAACGCTACAGCATACGGATACATCCTATACAATTGTGTAACTCCAGCAGTTTGGGGAAGAGCCGCATACTGTATGGATGTGATGGTCAGGTGTCTAGAAACTTTTGGCCATATTCATATTGTGTTTTCAAACCACAACGCTGCTTATTTAATTGGGTAACGAATATTTTCTGAAATCTAATTCCAGGCACCAGAGGGCGCCAAAAACACATGTTTGTAAAGGAAGGGGTGGTGATGGTTGAACTGCTTAAAGACCAGATTTGCTTAAACGCAGGCGTACATAACGCGCATTCATAACCTCATATTCTGCATAATTACCCTCTTCATCTGAGCTCGGTCTCTTCAGCCCAGGCTTAAAGAAGGACACGTTTTTATTTTGCTACATGTTAGCTTTTTACTCTATACTACGTCTATGTTCTAACAACCTCCGGATCAGTGGATGAAATGCCAGCGTATTCGCGGAAATGTGCGTCCATGCGTACCTGAGACTGTTTCCTAGGGAATAAGAGAATTAAGAGCAATGCCAGCTAAAGACCCGCTTATCGAGACACTGAAAGGTAAGAGTTCATATGCTGCTTCCCCAGCATTGCATTCCCAATTAGTAATAATGATCATATCTGATCCTTTCCCTTGAGACAATTTCTCCTGATGCTCCTAAGTTTATTCTGGGTGATTTTAATAACTGCAATGTTAAGAAGAGTTTATGTATCAATATGTTGACTGCCCCACTAGAAAAAAAAAAAAAAAAAAAAGACTTTAGATATGTGTTATGGAGCTGTCAAAAAGGCTTATATGTCATCTCTTCTCCCTCCACTAGGGGGCGTCTAATCACAGTGTAGTCTATCTCCTCCCTGTTTATTAGAGGTTACTTGAAAAGGAAGAAGCCTCAGGAAAAGACTGTTAAAGTGTGGGATAATGACAGTACAATGGCTTTGCAGGGATGCTTTGAATGTAGGCTACACCGTGGGAGGTCTTTGGTAGTGTAGATGTTAATGAACAGGTTGAGACAGTGGACATGTTGATTCTGTCATCTCTACTAAGATTTTCAAAGTCTACCCTAATGATAAACCTTGGGCATTTAAAGAATTAAAGACCTCCACATAAATAAGAAAGGTAAGGTTTATAGAAATCAGGATGTGATAACATTAAGGGACATTAAGGGACAGGGGCAGATCAAAATGAAGGCAAATACAAATAGATAAGCATATTTATAAGCAAAAAATTTATAAGAGGCATTTTTGACATCTGGTAACTCTAGACATACTTGGCTCTTAAGGAAATTAAGATTATGACAAATGTTCCCCATAAGGGGAGAGGTACATAGCCTTTGGTGCTGCAAAATAATGAGGAGCTGAAGATGGCCAATCAGATGCTGTTTCTGCGATGTCGCTATTACCTACAACTCGTGTTTTCCGCTGGTCTTTATATTAATAAGCTAGAGGTCAGTCAGATTTTTAGAAAATGTAATCCTCGTAAAAAAAAAAAAAGTCCAGGCCCAGATAAGATCTATGGTAATGTTTTAAAGCGTTGTGCTGCCCAGTTAGTGCCAGTTTTTACTGATAGTTTTAGGGCATCTTATAATACTGGTATTGTTCCTGCTTTATGGAAAACATCTACAATAGTTCCAGTAGCAAAAGTTATTAGACTTTCAGGATTAAATGATTTTCGACCGATAGCATTGACATCACTGGAGATGAAGTGTTTTGAACTCTTAGTGAAAAAGAGATCCTCGGGAATTTGGATATCAAGCTTCTAGGAGGGTAGAGGATGCAATCTCGATTGTATTGCATCTGCTGCATTCTCACTTAGAGAAACCAAAGACTCATGGTAAAGTTTTATTTGTAGATTTCTCATCTGCGTTTCCCCTAGTACATTAGCAGTTATACTGGCAAAAGACTTTTTACTTGAAAGTAGGCTGATTATGTGGGGGGCCGATTTCCTCAGTACCAGAACCCTGCAGGTTAAGACAGGTGGGTCTACTTCTGATAAAATGATTACCTCAGGGATGTGTTTTATCACAGTTATTATTTATTTTAAGTACTTTTATGAATAGATATATCATTAAGTATGCAGATGATATTGCTTTAGTGAGCCTTTTACATGATGAGGAGGAAGAGCATGGGCCTGTCCTTGAGTTTTTGTGTGTGAGAACTGGTGTGAGAAATCAAATCGTCTCCTAAATATCTCCAAAACAAAGGAGATTATTGATTTCAGAGAGCAGAAAATATCACATCCTACATTAATTAATGGGGAGCCAATTCAGTCAGTTACAGATTATGAATACACTGGTATAGTGCTTGACCACAAGCTTAAATGGGACATGTGGACCGATTATATAAGTAAGAAGACACAACAGAGAACGTGTTTCCTAAAGAAATTACTCTCCTTTAATGATGTTTTGTGGTGCTTTTATTGAAAGTGTTATGACATTCTGTATTATTTGTTGGTATGGTAATGCTACCGAGGTACATTGAGGAAAAGTGGTAACAATGGCAAGTAAATTGTTAGGGATTACGTTACAGAGTACAGAAAGTAGTTATAAAGAGTGAGTGTTAAGAGCATCCTTTGGCGTCTGCGTTTGAATTATTGCCATCTGGCCGATGGTATTGTGTTCCCCATTGTATGAAAAACAGGTCTAAATGATCTTTTATCCCTCAAGCAATTACATTTTTAAATTCTTCCTTTAGTAGTTGTTAACTGATGACCAGCTGGTCTGGCATTCCATTCATTATTCCTCTTTAAAGTTTTACAATTTTTAATTTTCTTTATATTGTGTATGTTGTTTATATATGCCACTCGTGATTTCTGATGTCTTTGTGATTATGCTGCAAACCCAAAACTAACTAACTAACTAACTTTCCCAAGTCATTATTATTATTATTATTATTATTATTATTATTATTATTATTATTATATAGTTAACATGTTATTAGGCTACAGTTGTTTTTTTTTAAATATTGGATATTGCACCACAAAGGTGGTAATGTCATTATATTTCACATCCTACATAGTGTGCTATGAAGAGAACAAAGTGACATTTGGGATGCAGCCAGTCTACAGTGTTAGCCTTCTCTGCACATATGTGAATAATGATGTTCACACTTGTCCCAGTGTCAATATTTGTTTTAAAAATAGTCAGTGAACAGGCTGATTTACAAAGCCAGGTGTAGCAGCTGTCCTTAAGGCTATAGCATGTACTCAATACTTCTTCTACTACTACTACTTACTGCTACTACAGTATCGTCTACTACTTACTGCTACGACAATTACTACTACTATTACTAATACTACGTCTTTTTACTACTGCGGCTGCTCCTCCTCTTCTTCTACCTTCTACTCCTTCTCATACTACTTATACTTCTCCTCTTCCTTCTCTACTACTTATACTTCTCCTACTACTACTTATACTTTTCCTCCTCCCCTCCTAACAATTATACTCCTCCTCATACTGCTTATACTCATCCTCCTCCTCCTACTACAGCAACTTCTACTCCTCCTCTTACAACTACATATACTCTTCCTACTACTGATTATACTCATCCTCCCACTACTGCTGCTACTACTTTTACTCCTCCTACTACTTATACTCCTCCTCCTCCTATTCCTACTTATACTCCTCCTCCTTATACTCCTCCTCCTCCTTCTCCTCCTACTACTACGTATACTCCTCCTCATTCTCCTCCTACTACTACATATACTCCTCCTCATTCTCCTCCTACTACTACTTATACTCCTCCTCCTTCTCCTCCTACTACTACTTATACTCCTCCTCCTTCTCCTCCTACTACTACTTATACTCCTCCTCCTCCTACTACTACTACTTATACTCCTCCTCCTTCTCCTCCTATTACTACTTATACTCCTCCTCTTCCTCCTCCTCCTATTACTACTTATACTCCTCCTCGTTCTCCTCCTATTACTACTTATACTCCTCCTCCTTCTCCTCCTCCTCCTTATACTCCTCCTCCTCATTCTCCTCCTACTACTACGTATACTCCTCCTCCTTCTCCTCCTCCTCCTTATACTCCTCCTCCTCATTCTCCTCCTACTACTACGTATACTCCTCCTCATTCTCCTCCTACTACTACGTATACTCCTCCTCATTCTCCTCCTACTACTATGTATACTCCTCCTCATTCTCCTCCTACTACTACTTATACTCCTTCTCCTCCTCCTCCTCCTCCTACTTATAGTTCCTCCTCACTCTCCTCCTACTACTCCTCCTCTTTCTCCTACTGCTAATATTACTACTAGTAGTAGTAATAATAATAATATTACTACTAATACTAATTACTTTCACTACTTATACTCCGCCTCCTACTGCTACTGTTACTACTACTAATAATACTACTTGTCTTCCTCCTTATCCTTGTACTACTACTACTACTAATACTACTACTTAGTACTTTAAGCATTAATTATAACAGTAGTTTTAGATAAGTAACATAATATTAACATTAAAGTTATAGTTATCAAAGCAACCATGAACTGGAAAAAATACTAAAAGTCCTTAAAAGTAAGGGAAAATAAAAAGCAGACATATATACAATTCACAAGGCCAAGCTCAGAGACTTCAACATCATGAAACATAGTGTAAAGTATGTGTGGTTTATTATGGTTCATGTGTATTGGCAGATTTATTTGATAATGGAATAACACTTCCTGGAACACCTTGCTGGAATGAGTCAGCAACCCAAGTTCTCTATGGCACAATATCCAGGCGCACGAATAACTTTACTATCATTTAATCATAGCACAGCAAATCATATTAGCACAAACGTAATAATTCCATTGAATTATCTCTCATACCTGTATGAATATGCTCTATAACTCAGTGTCTGGTGTGCAGTGTGTATTTTGGAGCTGCAGGCTGAAGACACCGTGACTGACTCAAGTCCTCATCTGGCTTCATGCTGCGAGCTCCTGGAGCTTATTCTGCGTAAAGGACTGCAGCGTGAGAACAGACTTTCTTTCCTTCATCACCATACACTATAACTCCATCCCATACACACACTCACACATACACACACATTTCCTCCGGGTTCTCAACTATTTCTTTTAAACCAGGGACGCAACCGTGACCTCGAGGCGCATACATAAATCAGTAGTGCATTTATCAGCTTTACACTGCAGCGCTGTTAAATTCTCGATTCTGATTGGTTAGAAGGTGTTGATTCATTTTCTATAACAGCAGCTCTGTCAATAGTTCAGGCTGCAAGGTTAGTATGGTTCCAACATATTAACATTTCTAAAGCATCAACATACACCAGGGATTTGAATAGCGGATGCTCAACATAAACCTCTGTAAGGAGATGTTTATGTAGCATTTATGGACAGTATCAGCACTTTGTAACAGTCAGAAGTAAAGCTGTAACCGTTTTTAAACACAGGAACGTTTTCAGGACAGAGGAATTTCCTGTTTCTAGGTAACATGACAAGCAGCAGCTATGTTTGTCGTAATAACTTCATAAGACAGAGAAAAGAGAGGATGGTCGAAGGAGCTACTGTTTATAGCTGCTATAACATATGTTGTAAGAGGAAGTAACTTCTTTGTGAACATTCCATAACGTTAAGTGTAACTATAAACGGATAAAAAGAATGATGTTTAGTTTTTTTTAATTAATAGAATTGGCTAAGTGCTATGGTATAAGTGGAACAAAACGCTTCAGTTTTTAATTATTTAATATAATACAGGTCTGACATCTCGCTTGATGCTGTAATATTTTCTATGTAAGCTAAAGCACGTTTGTGAAGATTTACACACACACGGTTTTATAAGACAAGAACACTCTAATGCCTGATAGCAACTCACAGGACCTCACAGAATTTCTCATGAACACACTTACACTCTCATGCAACACAGCGCATACATACACGCATGTAATGATGTCTATGATGACCTATACTGTAATTACAGACTGATGTATTTCAATCACCTTCTTCCTCGTCACTTCTGGAATTTCTTTCAATTTTGGTACAATGTGTTACTGGGTAAGACCGTTTAACCAATGCTTTTTAACCTATCCTGTGGAAAAAGTTCTATTTTAGTATTGATTTGATTGAATAGGGTTTGCAGTAATCAGGTCTGGTTGCATTTAGTCCAGTTGAACTTCATTATTAAATTTGGGGAATTAGTAACTACAGGGGCAAATACATTTTCACACATGCACAGTTGGAATCGGATAACTTTTTTGCTGCAATAAATAACATTATCATTTAAAAACAGCATTTTGTGTTTACTCAGGTTGTTTTATCTTAGATTTCGTTTGAAGATCTAAAACTCTTTAGTATGAGATATATACAAAAACAGAAGAAATCAGGATCGGGGCAAATACTTTTTCACAGCATTGTGTACTGTGATAGCATTTGAACTTGATTTGTTTTTTGTTTTTTTCTTCCTTTCCTGCCCGCAGAACCGGTGCTGAGTTTGACACACAGAGACTACTGGTGTTGTTTTGAGCAGTTAGTTCAACTGGACACATGTGGAAGGTCAGTCTTAGTCTCACAATGTATTACAATCCTGGAAACACTGGGTGCGATGCTAGTCCATCGCATGGAACCACACACACACACACACACACACACACACACACACAACACTGGGTGCGATACCTAGTGGCAATTTATCTTAGCCAATCCACCTACTGGCATGTTTTTGAGAGGCTGGAGGGAAACGGACCACACGGAGAAAACCCAAAGGGAGAACATGTGATACTCCACACCTGCGCTCATGATCGAACCCAGGACCCGGGAGCTGTGAGGCAACCGTGCTGCCCTAAGATCATTTCTGGCTAACTGGTTTTGAACATATCCTGTTTCCTTGTGGGACAAGGATAAGGTTGCATGAATATAAAATCCCACACGAGTGACTTATTGACCTGCACAAGTCATATAGGTCATGGATATTAAAAAAACATACATAAATAGTTCAAATTGGTTGGATGAGGATGGCGATTCCGGCAAAGACGCACAGTATTCAGTATTGCACAGCTTAGCTGATTCTTGGTTTTGTCCAGTTTCAAAGTAATCTATTAAACACCACTATCACAACATGTTGCTTGTAAGGGTTGCATGAAAGAAGCTCTTCCTGAGAGAAACTGTCAGGCCCACTCCGTTTCAGAACTCTTTTTCTGAATTCCCAGAATGCACCGCCGCCTACAAACATGGCAGACAAAGAGTACAACTCCCAACGTCGCACACCGGCATGCTCTCAGTCTAAGAGTACTAATGATTAATCACACACACTCGCACACCACCCTTTATAACAGGAACTTCAGTCACTTTGAACTTTGCGAAGTAATGCTCAGTTGTATTTACTCTGACTAACCAAGCCGTTGTTTATGTTTGCTGTTCTGGTTTTTTGACTTTGCTTGGTTTTTTTGGCCTGACCCATTTCCCTGCTTTGACCTTGCACCTGCCTATCGTATTGGATTTGTTTGCTGGACTTTGTTTTAATAAACTGTCACATTGCATTTGCATCTACATCGTGACAGAAACTTACAAACTGCAGCTCCTGAACTTCACTATTAAAACTTAAACTGAACGTTTTGGCCATGAACACCATCAGCACACAAGGGGGGAAAAAAACCCAAACTCACTTTTAAATATAATGGTGGATCAGTGATGTTTTGTCTTGTGTCGATTGATGGCATTGTGAATTCTGCCAAGTACCAGGATAGCCAATGGCACCTGATTATCCTGATCAGTCATCTTCAAAATTCATTTTATACCCCACTGTTGCTTCTGAAGGCTGAGCGCTGTCTCTTTAGCTGTGCAACAGACCACAGCGTGTCCCAAACTCCTGAGCGCTCAGGGCCGGGGACGCTACTTCATCCGCTTAATGCTGAGCAGGAAAACTCTGGGAAATGTAGTCAACCATCTGCTACACACATCCAGCATCATGGAGGTCAGTAAGATCATTGCTGTTTTACTTGTACTGGATCAGTTCATAAAATAAATAATTGTCATTCATTTGCCCATTTGCAGTGGTACAGTCCTGATATTTCTGTATTGCGGAATGAGGAATTTGTAGGTGAGGCTTTTAATCTCAGTAATAAACTTGTATTTGATATACTTATAAAGCCTCTAACATTGAAACAATTATTTTGTGGTGTTTTTTTTTTGTTTGTTTTTTTTTCACCTTTTAGAGCCTTTTCTCTCTCTGTGTCTGGTTCTCGCTGAAATGGAGTTCAAGCTCAACATACAGGTAAACATCTGCTCTGAATGCAACACTGTAGCAAAGAGGCCACACCTCCTTCACTGGGACTGACAGTAAAGAGGCCACACTTCCTTAACTAGGACTGACAGCAAAGAGGCCACACCTCCTTCACTGGGACTGACAGCAAAGAGGCCACACCTCCTTCACTGGGACTGACAGCAAAGAGGCCACACTTCCTTAACTAGGACTGACAGCAAAGAGGCCACACCTCCTTCACTGGGACTGACAGCAAAGAGGCCACACCTCCTTTACTAGGACTGACAGCAAAGAGGCCACACTTCCTTAACTAGGACTGACAGCAAAGAGGCCACACCTCCTTCACTGGGACTGACAGCAAAGAGGCCACACCTCCTTCACTGGGACTGACAGCAAAGAGGCCACACCTCCTTCACTGGGACTGACAGCAAAGAGGCCACACCTCCTTCACTGGGACTGAATCTAAATAATAAACACTAGTGATAAAAACTGATGCATATGTGTTAACTGAACTTAGAAGAGAAATCTTTACACCCCTAAATAAACTGATCCCATTTTAACGTCCTGTCCATATCCTCAGAACTGCAGCTTTCTGGATGAGAGCTGGCTGCTCCCGGTAAGTCTGAAGCATCGCGACTTGCATAATTAGCACTATGTGCATGTGATAATGCATGATAAAAGCCTACTCGTGTGTTATAGGTGTGTGAAACGTATGAGGCCGTGCCGTGTCGCGAACTGGGGATGGTTCTCAGGTTAGCATGCCTACAGCAGCATGTCTCTCTCAGCTTTCACGCTGAGGATTTCTGCACATCGCACATGCTTCTGCACACTTACACGCACTTTCTAACCTTAATTCTGCTTGAACGTGATGACTCTTTGCTAACATGATGTGTTCTGTGTTCTGTCTGAGTCTCGGTTATCTGCCTTTCTCATGCTTCCTCTGTTTCTCTCAGATATCTGGACAGGCGTGTGTTTGTGTTGGAGCTGCTCCGAGGTGGTGTGGCTCAGGCGGACATGTTTGCAGAGCCTGGAGACATCATCGATGAAATCAACGGCATATCACTGAGAAATTCCAGCAATGGAAAGGTTCGGATTTAGCCTCATGATCTATTTATGTATATTATGTAAGAGTTATATTTCATACGTTTTGCTTATTGTTATTTTATTTTTCAATTGAACTTTTTCTCTGTGTACTATAACTACGCAGATGAGCGATTTCAGTCTATTCATGTTTAAAACAGTGATGTCATGTATAGGCAGATAGCGCTGATGCCACTCAGTGTTGTGTAAAGGCAGGGTTTGTGTTATTGTGTTTGCACTAGGGCTGATCAATGTAACGAAGAAAACACTTAGGGGGCATGGTGTTATAGGAAATGAATCAACAAACAGTAGTGGTGTGAAGCGGAGTTATTGTTACCACCCTGAAGTTGATTATTTCCCTATAAACAGCAACATCTCCGTTTTATTCCTCTTATACCACAATGATTTGCCAACACTAACTTTATTTTTTTACTTATTAATGGAAGACGTCATACTTTTTTATCTGTTTGTTATATATTTACATTGAGTATCTGCAAAACAGGTTAGTTTAAAAAAAAAATAAAAAATCAGCTATTTGTGTTACTCGGAGACCCGGAAATCACAAACTTTCTCTGTTCTGAAAACTTTCCCATGTTTGAAAACTTCACAAATGCTAAATGAAAGATGTTTTTTTTTTTTTTTTATCCATTTATTATTATCCTTAGATTATGTGGAAAGTCGCTGTGAATTATCGGATTGAACCGGTAACTTTCCATAGTATTGACAACTGAGCGCTATGGTATAAATCTGTGATATGATCTTAGCTGGTGGTGCAAGATGCGTTTGTTGAAGCCTCTTCTAGAACCAAAAACACGGTCCCTTTTGATATGCAGCTGTATATATTATATAATTTGATATTTCTATTGTATGGTTTTTAAACTTTTTAACCCTTTCACGCAGTGTTCCATGCCGGCCAGTCGAATGGAAATTGATTTATCAGACATTTTCAATCAGTATAAAGTAATAAATTGTTTTATTGCCGTGAGTCTGTCATAAAATGAGTCAGGACACTGTTGGGTTTCTGTGTGTAGAGTATCGTGACTCTGTGTTTAGCTGCTGCAGAGCAGGGCGATGGGAAACGGGAGGGGTTTGAGATCCATGCTGGGCAAACAATTCACACGTCTCCACAATAACACTGGGACAGAGATAAAACAACTTAAGCTTTTCACTATAACATTTCAAACTAGCAGGCTAGGTGTAAAAAAAAAAAAAGTAATACTTAATAATAACCGCAAATTCTCAAAGCCCCGAGGGTCTATTTTCATATGAGCCATCATCCATTACATTGGAGTATGACATCACAAATAAATTCAATGCTGAACACTGTATTCAACTTTTCATAGACTTTCTCTATTCTAGACATTATTCTTCATCTGTTCTGCACTGTTTGGTCTGGGAGAAACAGCATTTCATTTTTTATGTATGTATCCACGGGCAGAGAAATGACAATAAAGGAAATCATAAACTTAAATGACAATACGATATTGATTTTGTAAGTTATTACCATCGTATTGTGAGTATTGTCAGTATTGTGAGGTGTTAAAACTTTCATATTTCAATCGGTTGGACATTTTTTTGTATCAATTGATTATTTCCCCTAATATTATTTTCTTTTTTAATTACATTTTTGTAAATATTAGAGGATTCAGCCATGCTGATTGGACGAATATATATATATATATATATATATATATATATATATATATATATATATATATATATATATATATATTATTTTTAAATCAAGCATAGTAAGTTTATTTTAGTATTTTAGTAAGTCAGTAAGCCATTTCTTCATGACACGATGTGTTGGCACCCGATTTGTAACTATGTAACTTGTAACGATGCAGGCATTATTTAGTTTCTAATCAACTTTACCATTGTGTGTTGTGTAAAGGCAGGTGTGGTGCTGTCCAGATTAAAAGGACAGCCCCTGTTCCTGCGCCTATTGCGCTGGAGAGGTGAGAACGGCGCTGTGTATCGCCCCTTGCTGCCGCTTTTACGCCAGCTAAAACAGGAGAATCCCTCGCTGGAGTTTGGCTCGCCTCTTCCCAAACCCCCAGGGCAGCGTGACAGCCAGAGCCAGTGTGTCAAAGAGGGACGGTGAGAAACTCCAAGACATCTGTATGCTCACTGTCAATGAAGACTTATGAGTGATTTTCATTTGTGGGTAAAACTCTTCTGCTGTTATTCTGTTAACAGGATCCTGTATGCAGTGCAGCTGTTAGGAAAAACAAACATAGGAATGGTACAGTAAATATTAACTGTGCACTCGTTTTTCACTAAGTGCCAATTCATAATCACTATCACTGCTCAGGAATAGAATTTACTGATTGATTATTTCGGGCTGGCAATTTATTTTACTTCAATATTTACAGAGGGAAAGTTATGGGTATTCAGAGACGGGATACACACCTGCTTAAGTTCATTTTCAGGGCTTCTCATACAGATTATGGAAAGCACTCGTGTGTAGCGCTTGTGTTTTATTCAGTAGAAGCATCAGAGGCAGCACATATACATGCCTATATATTACAGTAGCATCCAGACCACCATCTTCAAATACAAGCACTTGCCTTTAAGCCAAAAAAACCCCAAAAAGAATAGAACAAATTGGCTTAAGTGTAAGGGCAAAACTGGACAAAACAGAAACACTTGTGTTTCGTATTTAAACACAATACCTGTGTTTTCTTACATAAACACTCCTCTGTTTTAGGCAAACTTCCCCCCATGTGCTTACCTCTCACAGTACATTTGTCGTTACGTTTGAATACCTGAATTCCTATTTTAAATCCTCTCTGAATATGGCTCTTAGTTTGTAAAGAGTGAAGCTGACTAATTAATCCCCTTTTTCCTGTTTGTGTCAGTATGGAGGGAAGGAGGTTTTGCAATACGCCATACCCGCTGTGCTACAAAAGAGGCAGAGCAGGAAGGTATGATTACACCCAACCAGCAAAGAAGACTCATGTTTTTTTTGTGGTTTTTTTGGGGGTTTTTTTTGTAATAATACATCATCTCAAATGTAGCATTTGCCATAATATGACCTAATGTTATCAATAAACATTAGCATCAGAATCAGAAAATAAGTGTATTGGATTGCTAAAACCGCATTTTGAAAACCCAGAGTGATAGGGACTTAATCATATAATGATGCACAGACTGTTCTTACTCATCTATGAAATTGGCTTGATGACCAGTCGCATATACAAGTGTGAGTCAAATGAAAACCTTAAAAGTACGACAGAAAGAATTTAATTAGATGCTTTTCTTCGATTAATCCGTACACTAGCACTAAAACACTTGCATTGAACTAAATGGAAATTGTGTAGAAAAATTCAACACTTTTGTGACAGCTATTTGTTTTATTTTCTTTTACTCACCCTCATATAACATACCACAGTTTATCACATTTGCATATTATTTGCATGAAACGCCCTATTTTATGCAGATGTAGTAGTAGTGAGCCAATAAATTCAAAGAATGATATCATTAACAGTTACATACTGCTCGAATACCATGTTAGATGAAATGTTACTGTAATGATGATAAATAATATTAAGATTGATTTGAATGTTTTATAGTCATAATAATTAATAATAATTCATATTCATTTTGCTACTTGGAACAGTAATGTTTAATAATAATAATAATAATAATAACACTACTGATTATAGGGAAAAGATCAGAAATAGAACAACAGCCCATCAACACGTTAAAATAAAGACAACATGAATAACTGCTGAAATAATATTATATAATAATGATGATATTACAACCCCAGTTCCAGAAAAGTTGGGACGCTGTGGAAAATGTAAATAAAAACAGAATGCAATGATTTGCAAATAAAATAAACCTGTACGGTATTCATAATAGAACATAGAAAACATATCAAATGTTTAAACTGAGGAAATGTACCGTTTTAAGGAAATTTTGAATTTGACGGCCGCAACACGTCTCAAAAAAGTTGGGACGGAGGAAGCAAAAGGCTGGAAAAGTAAGTGTTACTAAAAAGAAACAGCTGGAGGAAGATTTTGCAACTAATTAGGTTAATTGGGAACAGGTCAGTAACATGATTGGGTATAAAAAGAGTATCTTAGAGAGGCAGAGTCTCTCAGAAGTAAAGATGGGATGGAATCTGGATGGAAGCAGACGTTGCTCTAAAACCTCTACATACCTTTCAGCATTGATGGTGCCTTTCCAGATGTGCAACTTGTTTGACACGTGTTGCAGCCACCAAATTCAAAATTGCCTTATTTTTTCCTTAAAATGGTACATTTCCCCAGTTTAAACATTTGATATGTTTTCTGTGTTCTATTGTGAATACCATACGGGTTTATGAGATTTGCAAATCATTGCATTCTGTTTTTATTTACATTTTACCCAGCGTCCCAACTTTTTGGGAATTGGGGTTGTATTACAGTGCATGTAAACACAGTTATATAATGATTAATACTTAATTAATACAAGGTCAAGGGTTAAAATTAGTTTCTAAGACAAATGCAAATAGTGAAGTTAATGTCCATGTACATATTTATTTTTAATTAGTAGATTTTACTGAAAATTAAGTTGTGTTTCCAAACATTTAGAACTTAATAGAGCTTGTCGAAAGTATGCAAAGCTTCTTCAGAAATACTGTTTTTAATTTAATTTCGATTTGTTTAATACTTTTCTTGGTCACGATTATTCCATTACTATAAAAGAGCATAAATGAAGAAAACTCTGCTACAAGCTGGTATTTCCAAACTTTTGACTTGTAATGTAAATGAAATAAGTTTGCAGCGTATGAGCAAACCATGTGAGTGAAAACGCAAATAAGCCTTTCACTCTGATTTTCTCAGGACGTGCTGTTGGATGTGAAGGAGACACACCTGACCTGCACTGATAAATCCAACAAAGAGGTTTGGAGCTATTTTTTTTAATGGGGAAATTCAAACATGTACGTAAAGATAATATAAGGATGATAATAATAAGAGAGTATTTTATTTTAAACAGCAGCTGTTCCAACACCACTTTCCTGAGATTTCATGTGTGGGGAGATTCAGCCAGCCAGATTTCACCATCTTCGCTTTCTGTGTAGGGTAGGCGTCTGAATCACATTACTCGTTTTATTCATAATAATAATAATAATAATAATAATAATAATAATAATATATGCTATATACTATAAATACTAGAATTCTAAAATATTACATTAGCATATCAGATGTATTTAGGGATAAAATCTCCAAAACCAGTGCACACGGTGGCTTCATGGTTAGCATGTCCGCATCACACCTCCAGGGTTGGGGGTTTGATTCCTGCCGCTGCCCTGTGTGTGCGGGTACTCTGGTTTCCTCCCCCAGTCCAAAGACATGTATGGTAGACTGATTGGCGTATCCATAGTGTATGAATGGGTGTGTGAATGTGATTGTGCCCTGTGATGGATTGGCACCCCGTCCAGGGTGTACTCCACCTTGTGCCCGATACTCCCTGGGATAGGCTCCAGGTTCCGCGTGACGCAGTAGGATAAGCGGTATAGAAAATGGATGAATGGATCTCCAAAACCATGTATCTATGTTTATTTATTCCACCCCCAACCCCCCACATCATCCTAGAGAACAGAGATAATAACTCTAAGTGTAATAATATAAAGTTGTGAGGATCCACTGTAATGCTAACTGGAAAAGGAAAAGCATTTCCGTGTTTCAGTTACATCTCAGTAGAAGCAGAAACGTCAACACTTGCACTTGATTAGCCGGGTCAATATTAACACTGAGTGTCGATTCTTTTATTTCCTGTTCCAGAGATACTCCAGATACGGGTTTCTGCTGTGTGGTTCTGCAGGCTGCATCCAGCACTGAGTGTGAGGAGATCATCCACCGCATCGGTGAGGAACCAAATCTCACTCATACCTTTAAAGGGATGTTTCTGGAAACCTTGCGTTAATTATAGCCAAGGTAGCCATGTTTGGTGTCCAAATTGCTTGTCTTTAGTGCAGCAATATTTATTTAACACTGACAACATTAGAGGTTGGGGAAACTTTAAGCCATCGGTTATAGCCGTCATAACAGGAACTCACTTCGTGGACATTCCACAGCGTTAAACATCTCTAAACGGATAAATACTACTCCTGTTGGTGTTTAATTAATGCAAAATTATAATTGTCGGCAAACTGCTTTGGTATAAGAGGAATACAACTTATAGACACGCTGCTATAGGAAAATAAATCAACTTTGTGCTGGTAACACAGTAACTCCACATCACACCACCCCCGAGTGTTTTAGTCTTTACTTAAAAATGTTAACTACGTTAAACGTCTAGCGCCATAGCAAAACTAATGACACAAAGGTTGGACACCAGACATGTCCTGCCTGATGGACTACAGTTGGAATTTGTACAGAATTTGCATTATTTGATCCATATCGCTTTGTTTATCTATTCGTCCTTTCCTGAGCTCTACTGTGCCTTTTTATTCCCACAGCTGCGGGGTTTAAAAGCACAGAATGGTTCGTGTGAGGAAACTACATAAGCTCTGACAACACTGAGAGGTTTTCCAATCTACAGTGCTTACCTTCACCCTCATCTCCTGTTTGGGTCAAAATGTCCCTTTTGAAAATAACATTTTTTATATTAAAGCTGGAACACTAAAATTATTTTCTCAATGCTAAATTTGATGTCTTTGTCAGTTTCTTTAATAAACCTGAAGGTTCTTATCAGTAATATATGTATATGCCCTCAAGAGTTCCTTTATTTTTTATGATTAATGTGTGATTACTGACGGATCACCGCTGAGCACGTTATTATTTTGGTGGTGGAATAATTTTAGCACAATGTCTTTTTACACATGAAAGAAAAAGATAACTCATCTCTATCACATCCCTTACCACACACCCACATGCGAAAACGGAGACTCATGATTATGTGAAGAGATTTTACATCTACTCTCACCATCCACTTTATTAGGAACAGCTGTACACCTGCATATTCATGCACTTATCTAATCAGCCAGTCATGTTGCAGCAGCACTAACCGGACAGTTGAAGCTTAGAAAAAAAAAAGTCTCCTGATTTTTTTCAAGTCTTCAACTATACAGTTTGGATGAGTACCGACTCATCCAAACTGTATAGTTGAAGACTTGAAAAAGATCAGGAGACTTTTTTTTTTTCTAAGCTTCAACTGTCCATGCCCATGATAGCATCAGATTCCTGTTCGTGGAACCTGATGTGGTCTTCTGCTGTTGTAGCTCATCCATCTCAAGGTTTAATGTGTTATGCATTCTGAGATG
The DNA here is from genome assembly GCF_023375685.1 of Ictalurus furcatus. NCBI lineage: Eukaryota > Metazoa > Chordata > Actinopteri > Siluriformes > Ictaluridae > Ictalurus > Ictalurus furcatus. Next base: position 24,787,503 of record NC_071267.1, on the reverse strand, counting down.
CTTTTCTGCTCACCACGGTTGTAAAGAGTGTTTCTTTGAGCTACTATAGACTTCCTGGCAGCTCACACCAGTCTGGTAACTCTCCTCTGATTTCTCTCATCAGCAAGGTGCATCAACCTGCACACAGGATGTTTTTTTGTTTTTCGCACCATTATGTGTAAACTCTAGAGACTGTTGTGTGTGAAAATCCCAGGAGATCAGCAGTTTCTGAAACACTCAAACCAGCCCATCTGATACTAACAACCAGGCCATGATTAAAGTCACAGAGATCACATTTTTTCCCCGTTCTGAAGTTTGATGTGAACATTAATTGAAGCTCTTGACCTGTTATTTTTTACATTATTCTGATGCCACATGACTGGCTGATTAGATAACTGCATAAATGTGCAGGTGTACAGATGTTCCTAATAAATTGGATGATGAGTGTATTTCCATAGTCTACTGTATATCGCTGCTGTAACGAACCAAATATATATTGAAGATTTTGACTTTTTTTCCACACTTGTCGTTGTCATAACATTTAAAAAAAATGTGTCAGTAACCAGAACGCAAGTTTTTATTTATATATTATTGTTATTTTTAACTTTACTCAATTTTAATGCAACTCAGTGTGTAACTCTTGTTTAAAGAAGTGTTGCAGTGTTTGTTGCTTGTTATTTAGTTATCAAATTGTTTTAGTAAAAAATAAGAATGAAAAGTCTGAATAGGCCAGATGTTTTTATTACATAACCGTTGTGATAATGAAACCTCAGAAGAATTTGGGAGGAGAGGATACAGATGAGTTTAAACAAACAAACAAACAAACCTGTATATGTAAGGATGAAACTTATTTATGATAAGCTAAAGTGCATAACATATTAATGTGTGATATGACTACAAGTATGCTTTCATGATTTCATTCTCCTTTTTTGTCTATTTCAGCAAATGCAGATTGAACAGAACAGTGTTCTTTTACACATGCCGTGTTATATTAAAAAAAAAAAAAAAAGGAACAAATACCTCACATAATAAATAAATATAATAAGATATACACACAACACATTTTAGACCCAATAATGAAAGTAAAAAAAAAGGGGATTTTTTTTTATACATAAAAACTATATTTTATGTATACAGAGATTGGCTTGGATTAATAGCAGATATAGAATTTATAACAGTAGAGAATTTTAGTGTACTCCAATGTACATTTATGTAAGATGACAAACACACTAAACCTGAGTGTGAATAATATTTTCATGTTTCAAGAACACATGAATGTTCTTCAAAATGAAACATTTTTCATAAAAAATCAAGCATGATAGTTGGAATGTGTGAGGGTGAATCGATTGAAAATATTGTGACATAAATGAGAGAAACAGTGAATTCAATTTATAGAAAAATTTACATTTTTATGTTCTTTATTCTCAGTAGCCTGTTCTACTGCTTTCTTGAACCTGATACACTTATTAATGTCAACTTGGCCCTGATGTGTTTTGCTGGTTGACAGTTCAGGGCCCACAGTAAATAGGCAGAATATGTCTGTACACTTTTGAATAATGAGCCTTATATTTAATTTATTTTACAGTTTGAAAATGTCTGAGAACTGGAAACTTGCAAACCTGGAACTTTCTAAAAATGCACTTTGCATCAGTTGGACTGGTTATTATTATTATTATTATTATTATTATTATTATTATTATTATCTATAATAGTTTGTCTCAGGAATATATTGATATATTATTTCTTAGGGAAATGACTATTGTTTATCATTTATTAAAGATCACCCTGCTGGGGGGGAAAAAAACAACAATAGAAGAATTTGTAATGGTTTTAATGATTATAATGGGAATTGTATTGATTTTAATGGAAACTGTAATGGTCCCTGTGGGTCTCTACTGGTAATTTGTTGCCTTCTATTGTTGGCATGTTATGTCTAGTTTATACCATTAAGGACCAATAATAGTAATGGTCTTTATGGTTAGCTGATGGTTCTAATGATGTTTGTACTGGAAACCATTAGAATTTCTGTGATGGTTTCTATTTTTATTTTTTCCAGCAGGGCAAGAATATATGACACTGTATTGAAGTTTAAAACGGATTAAGCTTTTGGGAAAGCACTTCGGTACTGTTTATGGGAAGAAAAATCGCCAGAACAATAAATGACTTTCTGTAAACGAATATATAGTTAGTTTAATATTTTATCAAGTTATCCTTGTCGAATAAAAACTAGTTTCTATGTAAAACAACACCGAGGTTGGCGTTTTGTTTATTTATGTTCCAACGTCATCACCATGAATCCGGAAGTTACTCCGGGTTCATGGAAATACCCGGAAATACTCCGCGCATGCGTACATCAAAAAAGAAAGCAGTCCTCGAAGCTATTAACAGTTTTAGCTAAATAGCTTGATGGCGGTGATTTTTGTAATTTAATAAAGATGTCCAAAGCGCCTGTACAGGCCAGTGCATCGGCAGGCAACCTTGGACATTCATCATCATCCTCCTCTTCTTCACCTCCTTTGTCTTCTCCCGCCAACGCTCTGCACGCGCAAACGGAGAAGCCTCAACACTACACGTACGTTAACGGTAGTACACACACACACACACACACACACACACACACACACACACACACACACACACACACGCTCTAGCATTGCTCTGTAGCATTTTTAACGTGCAGAATTGTCTGTTAAATCCCAACTGTCTTTATAGGAGGCCTGCAGGTACAGAATCCCAAATCATTTCATGCTTCCTATACTAGTGGCTTATATATTGGGCGGCGTAATGGTTTTCAGTGCCCTACCTAGTGCACTTTGTGTCCTGTAGGCAGCCGTTTGGAATACGGCCCGAAAATCAAAAACAAAAGCTAGCAAGTTTTTGAAGTTAGCTAGCAAAACGTTAAGCGCTAGCTGGCCGTATTTGTTTCACTACTGGAATTTTATTTTGCGTAATCATTGTTTTAAATATATCTTAGCGAAACATTAAATATAGCCTACTCATTTTTAAGATGCATATAGCTAAAGAACAGGTGCTAGAATTCTTAGCTAGCTGTATAAGCTAAGCTTCCTTTCCTAAAGGGTGATGATGGAATGCACTTAAAGTACATCTGCACATCATTTTTTTTTAAATAATTATAAAAATTTAACAATAAATATACATGTTGTAAAATGTCCGAGAAGCTACAAAATGGCGTAAGAATATTGCTGCTCTTTGGAAATAGTAACATGTTATGAATATGCATAATATGCTAATTAGAAACGCCCACGTGCCCTTGTGTTAAAAGTGTTGAGAAAACGTTTGCTTGTAAATAGGCAGACGTGATTTTTGCGCGCGATGCTGACAAATTGTGCCAAAACGTCCATACATACTTGCACTCAGCCGCCTATGAGGAGTCAATCTGTAAAAAAAAAATATATATATATATCATCTTTAGACAAAAACACCAACCTTAAACAGTTCTGTGTTTATATTTGCATATTCATGTATGTGTTGGCCCCACCCCCTGTTTTCTCTCTCAGATATCTGAAGGAGTTCAGGACGGAGCAGTGTCCTCTGTTTGTGCAGCACAAGTGTACCCAGCATCGTCCTTTCACCTGCTTCCACTGGCACTTCCTGAACCAGAGACGGAGACGGCCCATCCGCAAGCGGGACGGCGCGTTTAACTACAGCCCCGATGTTTACTGCGTCAAATACGATGAGGGCACAGGGACCTGCCCCGACGGAGACGAGTAAGAAGAGGACGACCCTGCTGCTCTTCTCGCTGTCACTTATTTGTGCAAAATCTGAGCACAGGCTCCCAAAAAGCATGGCGGCGTTAAGCCTAACTGTCCATGTTACGTTGCTCTTTGTGGTATGATGCTTTTGGGAAATTCCCAATCGTGTTGTTGTTATTAAAGGAATACTCCAGAGTTTTTCAGGCTAACCTCTCTCTACATCATCTGTAGCATATGTGCAGATATTATGGGCGAAACGTTTTGACATGTTTTCTCGCCATGCGACCTGTTTAGTAGACTTACTTAGAGTGGAAGTCACTTTTAAAGGGTAGGGATTTTATTTTTTTATTTAAGGGTCTTATAGCTGCTATGACATAAGTATGTAACAAAAACTGACTTCCACAACATGCAACTATAAAGGGCTAAAAGGTGTGGAGTGTCTCTTTTTTTAAAAAAAAAAAAAAGTTTGTTTATTTATTTATTTGAATTATAAATATTGTCAATGGCAAATCACTGTGGGTTTTTTTTAGAGCAAATAATTTTTGTTTATATATGATATAACATATTTATGTAGGCATGATCACTTGTGGATACCCTCCTTCTTAAAAAACGTAGATAATATGACAGAAATTGCTTTATACTGTATAGCTTCAGTGCTGGAAAATTGGATAAAGCATATATACACACACATCAGTTTGATCGTCATTTTTAAAGATGTAGCTTTAAATGTCTTATCATATATTTTGATTGTTTAATGGCCGGAGTTTAACAGCTCCCCCTTGCGGGTGCATGTAAAGAGTAAACAAATTCACTTATTTACGGAAACGTTTTGTTTAAAATATTGTCTTAGGCTGGAAAAAAAAACACTAAACACTGGTGTGTTCTTTTTCTTGTCAAACTAATGCTCTTAAAATGGATGATTGTTTAGTGTTAGGGTTTTTATGATTGATGTAGAGTATTTAAAGGTATATTGTTACCAATGTAGTGTTAGTAAAGGTCATAATATTAATGCTTTCATGCCTGTTAGTCCGTTTTACCAGTCTGAATTGGACGTGTAGGGCTGACAAACGTCATTGCGATACAATGATCGAAAAACAAATTGAGTACATGTAGAAATCACACACTCACACATGTCTCGTATTAAATCAGCCTAGTTTCTTTATCTCTAACCGTGTGCATTTTGTTTGTGTCCAGATGTCCTTTCCTGCACCGGACAGCCGGAGACACGGAGCGGCGCTACCACCTGCGTTACTATAAGACCGGCTCTTGTATTCATGAGACGGACACGAAAGGCCACTGCAGTAAAAATGGCCCCCACTGTGCCTTTGCTCACGGATCTCACGATTTGCGATGTCCCGTCTATGATATCAGGTGCAACACAGCTTTCTTAGACAGCACGTTTAGACGTTGGTTATTGATGGGTTGTTAATACTACAGCGTGTCCCAAAAGTCTCCATCTACATTACCGGTCAAAAGTTTGTGGACACTCGACTGAAATGTTTCTCATGATCTTAAACTTTTGATCTGAAGGTGTGTGATTAAATGTTTGAAATCGGTGTCGTAGGCAAAAATATAATCGTGCCGACGTATTCGTTTCTTTCATTAGTAAACGAACATTTTATTTTCGAATCAAGTCTTTTTTTTTTTTTTAAACGTACGACTCGGAGCAAAATATTTCCGAAAAGCAGCCGATAAGTGTCCAGCGTCGGTGGGAACTCCTTTAATACTGTTTAAAAAGCATCTCAGGGAAATCCCTCAAGAAATCGCGTGAGAACACGCCAAGAATACATTTCTGGAAATTCTATGCAAAAAGGATGCCCACTTCGAAGATGCTAAAATGTTTGATTTATTTTGGATTTTTTATCACAACATAATTCCCATAGTTCCATTTGTGTTACTGCACAGTTCTGATGACTTTATTATTCTTCTAAAATGTGTGGGAAAGGTTTAGCTAAAAAGTGTTCATTTCCCCCTCCGTATGGAGACTTCTGGGACACGCTGTAGTAATGGTGTTAAATGTGTGTGGTGCAGGGAGGCCCAGGCTCTGGAGGTTCAGACCGGATCCGGTTTGATGGAGAGCGGAGTCGGGGATGGACAGTCCGGGTTAGTGGCCAGCGCTGCTCTTATAGAGAAGACTCTGAGTGAGGAGCCGCGATGGCAGGGTGAGGACCACCGACCGATTTACGCGCTCTATCGTTAGCTAGTCGGTTGTGCTGAAGTCACGTTAAGCTAAGATCATATTTAAGTTAAAGTGGTGCAGCTGGCTAAAAATATTGTATGGGTAAAGCATGACTTTTCAAACGTTTTGTACCTTATATAATTAAATGTATCCCCTGAACCCCTCAATACACATTGTAAATGTATACAATATTATTTTGTCTATTTATTTGAGCCTGTAGAGCTTTCTATTCCTGAACTTTCCATGAACAGATGAACTTTAGGTCCAGGCTGACATTATTCATAGGCAACTCGCTTGAGTTTTCATATTAAATCAAATTCGAGTGACCGCTCAAATCATTTAACAAGCAGTACGTTTGTTAAACGTTGCTGTTTAATAACAGTGGGTTGGGATCGTCTCTCCTTTCTCGCTGTGTGCAGATAACAGCTACGTGTTGTCGCACTACAAGACCGAGCTCTGTAAAAAGCCTCCTCGTCTGTGTCGCCAAGGTTACGCCTGCCCGTACTATCACAACAGCAAAGACCGCAGGCGCTGCCCTCACAAGCACAAATACAGGTACGTACCAAAGGAGCGGTACAGAATGAAAGAAAATTCGAATCAGCTTCAGATTATATCACTTACAAGAGTCGTCAAATTATTTGCATTTTAATTGCTTAAAAGTGTTTAAAGTGCACCTATTATGGTTTTTCACATATTACCTTTCATGTAGTGTGTTATAGAGCAGTTTGTGAAGGTAAAACGGCTGCAAAGTTTCAAAAATCAAAGCGCATGACATACGGAGTTATCGACTCCCAAAAGAAGGAACCGATTCTGAACAGCTGAATCGAGTCGTTAGTGATTCCAGACTTTACTTCCTGTACTAACCTACGTAGGTTTATAACAAAAAGCCCCGCTTCTGGTCTTCATCGGCTGCTCGCTGAAAGACAGAGCTGAAACCCGTTACGGTAGTGGGCGTTTCCTTTTTGAAAGCGGTAGACCAATCACAACAGACTGGGACATCTGACCAATCAGAGCAGAGTATGCTCCCTGAAAGGAGGAGTTTAGAACGAATCCTTTAGAACGGATCATTTAACGAGTCGTTTGTGACAAGGTGGGGGGGTGTAATGCTGTTTAAATTATGAGCACGATAAAGTGTTTTTTGACCGTGGGTGCATGTAAATCTATTAAAATTAGGCACGTTTCAAAACCATAATAGGTGCGCTTTAATGTTTAAATGTACTTATTTATTTACCTACAGCAGTAATTTCTCGTCACTGACGTATAGGTGGATTTTTACATTTTATACATTACACGTCCTTTATCACACCTCACACAGAAGCAGAGTCAAGAGTCAAAACAGTGAACTGCTTACGAATGATTTTGGGTCTGTGTATGTTTGCGTTCATTGCTTTTTTTGTTTGCTTTAAAATGAGGGGAAAAAAGTTTAAGTGCTGCTTTAACTAAAGATCTTAATGGTGCATTTTCAGCAGGTCACAATTTGCCAGGTCAGCTCTGTTCACGCTGAAACGTACAGCAGCTTTTTTTTTCACATTTCCATTCATGAATATTTGATTTAAAACATTTCAGAAAACGGGATCCATAAAGTATTTTTTTTTCCCTAGACATTGTGATTTCTAGACAAGTTCGAAACAATTCTAAACCAGTCAGTGTTTTGTTTATTTAATAATAATATAATAGCACGTGCTAACAAAAATAAAATAAAAATCAGTTCAATTTCATTTGGAAAAGAATGAACGCAAGGTTGTCCGTCCCTTTTAGGAGACGTACTTTCATTTTTTTTGTTTCATTTGAAAACTGATGCATCCTTTTAAAAATATATGAAAATAAGGAAAATTATTTGACGCATTTTTTTTTTCTGCATCAAGACACAATCCAAAAAAAAAAAAAAAAAAAATGCCGAAAACATGTTTCAGCTCTAAGCATTCATTTTTCAGTCCCTCCAGGATTTCGTGGCTTTCCGATCACAGAAAGTAACGCAAAATCAAGCAAAATTCCGCAATATTCGGATTAGCTCGCAGTTTTTGTTTTTTTTTTTCGAAATTCCAACAGGTTTGGGCCGTGCCACTGTGACATCACGACGCGCATTCAACCAAAGCCGCCTTCGATTCACGTGCGTCGAACACGTGTACGGCTAAAAGGTCTCGTTTACCAACAAACATCACTGCGAACGACCGCACAAAACAATTTCGTGCGATTACGATTTCGCGAATTCAAGTAGTCTTCCGCGTTAAAAAAAAAAAAGCACAAAACAAGGTTGCATCGCAAATTTTTTTAAAAAGCCACGGCATAATCCAGCGTTGTACGGACTGACAAATGGATTTCCTTTGTTTTTCAACGTGCACATTTCGATAGCATTTAAAGAATGGGCGGGTGGGGTTATTTATTTATTTCTACACTTAGTAAACACACACTACAACAATAACGATATGAATTTTACTATATTTAAGTACTAACGTACTTAAACAACGGCACAAACATCTCAAGAAATAGTGGTCACAGTTTTCAAGGATCTCTGATGTAAAAGATAATTGTTACTTTTTTTTTAATGGACACACTTGCGCACTGAAACGTGTGTGTGTCTGTGTGTGTGTTTGCTTTTGCAGAGCCTTGCCGTGTCCCTCAGTGAAGCACAGTGATGAGTGGGGTGACCCGAGTAAGTGCGAGAGCGGCGAGAGCTGCCAGTACTGTCACACACGTACCGAGCAGCAGTTCCACCCTGAGGTACTGTACACCATTCCTATATCAACATCGACGTTAGATAACGGCTCTAACCTCACCATGAACCTCGTCATCACGCTGCACTCCGAAAACTACGTTTTGTAATCTCTAACTACTGCGTCGTTCCAGACACCGTTATATTATCATATAAGCAGAGGTGCCGACGTTTACAGTTTAGCTGAAGTATTTACGGTCTCGTTCCAAGACGACAATATCGGTGATGAAAATGAATTTTTCTGCTTTTTCGACTTTTTCTATGCTAGCTGTGCCACTCTCTAACAGTGTTGGGTAAGTTACTTAAAAAAAACAAAAAAAAAAGAAGTAATCCACTAAAGATGACTAATTACTACTTTAAACTTGTAATCTGATTACAGTATTGATCTGATGACTTTTTACATGCAGTAATCACTTTCAAAACCTATCAAACCTTCAAAAATACACTACAAAGTGAAACTCGTAGTTCTTTCAGTAAATTTTGCGTGCGTCAGTGTATGACACGATCAGAAACAGTTGGGTTGATCATAAAACTTGCCTCGGGTGTTGTCACTGTTTGTCGGAATACCAGACCGATAAAATATAAAACTTTTCTAACTAGGCTAGTTTGGTGTCGCTAGCCAAGTGGAGGCACAGCTAAGCTTTCATTGAATGGGTTTAGCTGCTACAGTGCTTTATCTTTCCTTCTGCTCTGCTCATATCATGTTCACGGAAACTGGAACTCATATAGACGTTGACACACCTTGTTTTCCTGCTCAGTATCAGAGGATGTTATTGTTTCAGTTTCAATCTCTTTACTGCTTTAAAAAAAAAAAATCAGCATATATCTATTTCCCCTCACACTGACTGTGAGCTAGCGTTCGGCAGAATCGAGAGACTTTCAGCCAATAAGACACGAGTGTTTCCACGTATTTTCCTGTAAACCCTGTCTGATTGGTCTCGCCTCCGTTCACTGAAGATATAAAATTACAACACCGACGTCTTCTTTTGACGATCAGTTACGTAGTGACGAACCGCTCCAAGTGGAGAATTATTCAGGGCTGAAGAAAACATCTTCAGGGCAAAAACGCACAAAACGCGATTTACTTTAACAATGCATTTTACTTACTATTGTTTTCTTAACAATAAATTAAGAACACGAGTAATGCAGTTTTATTTAACGATCTATTCAGAACAGCTTACAGCATTACTAGTGCTAGTGGGTTTGTTTTGTAGCCTGTCTAACCAGCTCTGGTTCTCTGTGCAGATCTACAAATCCAGCAAATGCAATGATATGCAGCAGAGTGGCAGCTGCCCCAGAGGGCCTTTCTGCGCCTTCGCCCACCTCGAGAGTAAGAACTCTGTCATTACACCAATTATAGCTTGAGCTGTGTGTGTGTGTGTGTGTGTGTGTGTGTGTGTGTGTGAAACATCATGGTCTGTCTATAGAGAATCATAGGCTACAACCCTGCACACCACCATCTAGTGTCAGGTGTTTGGCACCCAAATGAAATATATGCAAGATCTCGAAAAAGGAATCGTGATTATTTCTATGACAGCTGAACTTTCACAATTGTGTGAATGCGTCTCCCCCACCACCACCAGGAGCGAGTATGAGCGAGGATCAGCCTTTCCCAGAGTGCAGCTCTTCTCCTTCATCAGCCCTCACTTCAGCAATCACAGACAACCCAGAGCAAAGCCTTCTGGGAAGGATTCTGTACGAGGACACCTCTATTTTGGATCCCCTCAATTCCATCTGGGCAGGAGAAGTGGGTTATGGGAAAGCGCCAGGCTTTGAGCGGGAGGATCAGGTATGGGGAACTGTTCGGTAAATTTCTAGTATATATTTAGGCTCAGATTTGTATACACTTATACGCTCACCGTCCGCTGTATTAGGAACACCTGTACACCTGCTCAATTATGCGGTTGTACAGTCCGCCAATCATGTGGCAGCAGCACAATGCGTAATTCAGTGTGTAATGCAACTACTGCAACTACAGTGCTTAAGCACAATCATGCCAATACAGGTCAAGAGCTTCAGTTAATGTTCACATCGATCATCAGAATGAGGACCTTGTTTTATAAGATTGTAAAAAGAGATGCTTTTCTACTCACCACGGTTGTAAAGAGTGATCATATGAGTTACTATATCCTTCCTGCCAGCTCAAACCAATCTGACCTTTTTACCTCTGACCTCTCTTATCAATAAGGCATTTCTACCCACAGAACTGTCGCTCACTCGATGTTTTTTGTTTTTCGCACCATTCTTCGTAAACTCGAGATTGTTGTGTGTGAAAATCGCAGGAGATCAGCAGTTTATGAAATACTCAAACCAGCCCATCTGGTACCAACATCCATACCACGATTGAAGTCACGGAGATCACATTTTCCCCCCTGTTCTGTGAACATTAACTGAAGCTCTTGACCTGTATCTGCCGTTTTTATGCGTTGCGCTGCTGCCCCGTGATCGGCTGATCGGATAACCGCTTAAATGAGCAGGTGTATAGGCGTTCCTATTAAAGTGGGCAGCACGTGTATGTGACGTTCCATGATTCGTAGTAAACATCCCCAATCCCAGTAAAAATATTAAAGAATCAGAAGTAGAATCTAAACATTTTTAATTAGTATTGAAAAGGTACCATCTCATCTCAGGGTGGTTTTTTAAAAAAATTATTATTATTATTATTTATCTGGTAACCGAAATTCCTTTTTTTTTTTTTTTTTTTTTCATCTGTTTTTTTTTTTTTTTTTTTTGCTTTATTTATTTATTTTTTTTAGGCAAAACATAAGACGTATGCAATGGAACATCGCAATAAAGAAATTGGTTCACATAGCAAGCCGGTACTATTATGTTTTTTCATTTACTATTTTGTCATAATTCAAGATTTGCTTATTTCCAGTTGTTATATTGCTCTTGTTAATAATTATTCTTTTTTTTAAATAGTATATGATGTCTTTGCTGATGATCTACTCTTGTAGGAGCTGTCTGTGTTTCTACCAGTGGGCAGCCCCCTCAGTCTGTCGTCCAGTGTGCCCTCCAGCCTCGCTGCGACTCCTCCCAGCCCAGCGCCTTCATCTAGCATGAATGCCAACGCACTGCCGTTCTACCCCACCAGCGACACCGTGGAGTCTGTCGTAGGTCAGTGCACCTCAGAGCTGCTAATGGATAAAGGCGTCTGGTGAAAAATGTCAGGCTTGCAGCTGCTACCTAAATGTAAAATAAGAAAAATGCGTGTCATCCTAAGTGGTATTTAACAAGGATGTGTGTTACCAGGGATATGAATAATGTGTCTCTTACAGCCCACTACCACTTCTCCTGTCTGTGTTAATTATTTGGTGGGATTTAGTTTTTTTATTTTTATTTAAATCTCCTTCTCTCTACTTGTATGGAAGCCCATTTCCGCCACGGAGAAAAAAAAAACTGGTAAATGCGACTTTACATCTCGCAATTCTGACTTTTTCCTCGCGGTATAGACGTCCACTCGGGAATTAGTGAATTACAAAGAATGCATCGACAAAGCATCCTTCGTTCTCTATAAACAGGATACATAAGAACGACACTCATCAGCTAGTCGAGACGAGGAAAACCAGACGTTAGCGTGCGCTCGCTAACTGAAGTCTAAATTGCGTAAACTGAAGTGAACAATTCCGAGATGTAAACTAGTAATTGCGATGTGGGGGAAAACGTTTTTTTTAAAAAAGTCGCAATTAGCTTTTTTAAATATTTTTTTTTTCCATTTAATCGCTTGGCAATAAAATAAGATATAAACCACGTCTGGGCATGCTGTTCTGGAAAAATAATCAACAACAGGGTGGAGCGATGCGGCCAGAGACGAAGCCGAGTCACCGTTACCAACCCGAAGTTGATTATTTTCTAATAACGGCACATTCCAAAGTGTTTTATTCACCTTTTAAAGTGGCAATGTTTCAACGATTGCGTTTTTTTTTTTTTTTTAAACCGTTTATAGTTATATTTAATGTTGTGGAACATCTGAGACAAGTTCCAGCTTGTCAACGCTTATGCCATAGTGCTAAAACCAGTCGCTCTTCCTTGAAATGTATTTATTTTTTTTTTAAACAGCAAACACAAACTCCTCTTTCGGTTACAAAGCGCTAACACTGGAGACTCGTTCCCTGAACGCTAAATAAACGTCTCCTCAGAAAGCTTCACAATATCAACCGTTATTTTAGTGTTTATAATATCAACAATTAAAAATAAAAAAATCTGTTTATCATCAGGCTTAGATTTTGTAGATCGTCCGTCACACGAGCCCCTGTGGACGAGCCGACACTACAGACACTACACGAACTTTATTAGAACAAGTGCATTAATATGCATTAAGCTCTTATAGAAGGTTAATCGATACCTTTGGGTCAGTCAGATTTGAGAATTCAACAGTGATTTTGAATCATGTGAGTGAAGAAGGCTTTCGGGGCTCATGCTGGTACTGTGGGTGTATATGTGTGGTATTGTATTCATTTATTTATTTTATCTCCTCTTGTACAGAGTCTGCACTGGATGATCTGGACCTGAATGCGTTTGGAGTGTCAGCTCTGGAGAAAAGTCTGGAGAGCAGCTCCATGCCCAGCATGGGACTCCTGTTAGGTTAGCATGAACCCTTCCCCAGTGAAATGCTAACCTGTTGAACATTGGCTGAACGCTGTATATTAGCATGACCACCTCATATGCATATTAACCAGATCCTGCTCTCTTGGCTTCATTATTAAAACCTTCGTATATTCTTTAGAGCATAGCGTAACGGTGCTCGTTTATTATTTGAAATATATTTCTTGTCGGTCTGAACAGGAGGAAGTCAGCTTCAGAGTTCGGCTCCTGTTAACATCCCTGGATCCCTCAGCAGCCCCTCCCCTTTCCGATCTGCCTCCCCGTCTCCTCCAATCAGAGCTCATGCTTCTCCATTTCTGTCTGCCCAGTTACCACCGCCCACCCAATCAGAGAGCAGCTTTTTGGGACCATCTCATAGCTCTTTAGGTTTGCATACTTTTTTTTTTTGGCATGAATATAGTTTGTTAATAGCAGTTATATGTACCACAGTGCTGTCGAATTCTTGCATCTGATTGGTCAGAAAGTGTTGATCAACTTACTATAGCAGCAGCTCGGAGAGTAGTCCCGACTTTATGTAACATAACGTAATCTGTGTTTATTAAATTAAATTTGATTAAAAAGCCGTATTGTCTGTTTATAAGTGATAACAGGAACTAGCTTGTCTCAGATGTTTCACAACATCATAGTTACATAAATGTCTCTATAAATGGATTAAAAAGTATGACGTGCTCATTAATATATTAAAATCTGACATCGTTGGCAAATTGCTGTGATATTAGACGAATATAACACTTTTGGACATGCTTGTGTGTGTGTGTGTGTGTGTGTGTGTGTATGTAACTTATGCATTCGTGATGCTGTTAGTGTGTGTATTTACATATGAAACGTGTATCCTTCGTCTTTTTTTGTATGAATCGTGGAGGTCTGAATGGAATGAGCAGTAGTATCTGGGAACATTTTCCCCTGGGCTGTTCTCCCGGGACACCCCCAGCCCTGCTCTCCGCCGGAACCATGTTCTCCGAGGCCTCCCGTCTCAAACAGGAAGTGGAGGAGGCTCACAGGGTGCTGAAGCACTGGGACCACAGCTGGAGGCAGATGTCTCAGGTGGGTTTGTGTCAGATTTCTTTGGTGTTTTATTATCATTTTTTTTTTGTATGCATTTATTCTAACAGAATTTCTTTGTGTCGCTGACGATATATATATTATGAGTGTGCAACAGGCGCAAACTCTGTGTCAGCTGTTCATACCATCTGTATGAATTTCTGATGAAAGTTGTTGTAATTTGTGTACTAATAATCATGTGTTGCTCATTTAAAGGAGCCTTTGTAGTTATTTTTTTTTTTTATTATCTGTGAGGTGAACTGCAGTTTCAGTGAAAACAATAACAAGCTGCTCCGTCCCTCTAACCGACCACACCCTCTGTTGAAGTTATACATGCTTCACGGGTTGCCTTTTAAGGAAAAGTCAATCCTTTCAGGATTTTGCGTTCAGGATTTTGATTTAGAGTTTTTTTTTTTGTGATCGTTGTGGCAAAAAAAATGCTTGATTGTGCTGCGGCTTTTTTTCCCCCAAATTTTGCGATGTAACTTGCAGAGTTTTTTGTCCTTTTTTTTGTAGAAAACTACTCGGATTGGCGAACGTCCAATCGCACGAAATTGTTTTGTGCGGTCTATCTCAGTGATGTCTGTTGGTAAACGAGACTTTTCGGCCGTACTCGTGTCCGACGCACGTGAATCGTAGAGGGCTGAATGCGCGTCGTGATGCCATCACATGACACGTTTAGGCACAAATCTGCGGAAAAATTGCAAGCTCCTCCGAATATCGTGAAGTTTGCTTCATTTTGCGTTCATTTCTGCGAGCGCAAAATCATGAAATACTGGAGGGACTGGGGAAAAACTCATTTCCAAGCCAGAAAAATGTGAGCTGCCCAGAGGCCTCACATGGCTATATCACGAATCACAATATTTTGAAGCTATATTTGGAAAGCTATTTATTAGAGACTGTACCTTGAAAGGAAATGAAATAATTTCACCTGGACACTATAGAGTTGTACCTAAAAACTGCTGCTGTAATCATTAAGATAATGTAAGACTTGCTTTTTCAGCGTGTGTGTGAGGTACAGAGTGAAAGCCGACGAGTGGTACTTAAAAATTCAACATGCGACGCTTTTGCATCGATGCATCGGATCGTTAGTTATTTGATCGATACCTCGATTCGTATCGATGCATTGCTACACCCATAATATTTATATATTGATTTCATAAAAAATTTTTTTTTAAAAAAGCACAGTTTCATGGTGCAGTCAGTACTGTTTATTTTTGTAGTAAAGTTCAGAAGTAGTTTACTTTGAGCGTTATGTTTTCATTCATTATAAATTTTTAAAACTCTCGCTTGATTAATCGGTTATTGGTAGCGCCGCCTGACTTGGTGATCAGGTATCGGTAAAATCCACTGTCGCTCGACTTCCGCTCGGCGTGTAAATGCATTAGGCTAAAATCTTAAGAATACAAGACGCACAAATTGACAGGCTATAAATTGTCTCTTCATGTATTTGGAGGTGGTGTATGTGTGTGCGCGTGCTAACACAGGTGTGTTATCGTGTGTAGTCATGGGCGGTGCTGAAGGCTGATGCAGAAGAGGCTCGGTTGCTGGCAGGCCGGTTGGGTTTGGAGGCGGAGCGAGCACGTCAGGCTGAAGAGGAGGCACAGGAACAGGTCACGCTCCTGGAGGAGGCGCTGGAGAGCTTACGCAGCTCCGATAACCCCCGACTGCAGGTACACCAGCTGCAGCTGTTACACAAACTCCCACTCGGCTCCATCTGCAGTCTGCAAACTCAGATCTGCACCTGCTTACGGACGGTGGAACAGGTAAAACACACACACACACACTCCCATTCTGTGTTCCAAGACCGTTTTTACCACACCCTTGTTGACGTCCTCATGAATTTTGTAGTGTAATGAAGGGAACTTGATGAGGATACATTAAAACAGTATAATAAACACACGTGTCCTGTTGAAATGCTGGAGCTGTTTCTGTGGTGAGTGAGACCTTAATCTATCTTCTCTCTCTCTCTTTTCTTGCTCTGCCCTCTCTCAGGCCGTGTACAGGAAGCAGCGGTTATGTTGCGTGTCGTGTGAGGAGTTGGGCTGTGTGGCGTTGCCGTGTCAGCACGGTGTGTGCTGTGAACGTTGTGCGGCCTCGGCCGAATGCCCCGTGTGCTCCGGGCGCCAACAGAGCCTGAATCTACCCCAGTCCTAACCAACAGCCATATAATACCGAACCGTTCCTTACACTTAGCACTGAACATCGCTCTGAGCTTCAGCATCCTCCTCCTGGAGATTTAGTTCAGTTCCAGCACAAATCCAACACAAATCCCGCAGCCAGTTGCAGTAGTTGCATGCACGTTTGATTGTAGCCAGATGTGAATGTAATTTGGCACTACAACAAAAAAAAAAAGCAAGTTGCACAAAGTCAGCATAGTTTTAGTGTAAAAATGTGTATATATTTTTTTATATATATATAGTCTTGGATTGAGTCAGCCGCTTCAGGTTTCTTTGTTGCTGTTGTTTGATGTTAAATTCTTATTAAATCGGTTAAAAACCCCAGTTTCAAAGTCTCAACTGAGAACCCCAAGCATGTCTTGATGACCAAAGTAAACATCCCATAATATGCGTATTATTTTATTCTTTCTCTACCATGGCAGGGTTGAATTCTCGATTCTGATTGGTCAGAAAGTGTTTGTTTTTTAAAAAAAAAATTATTTATATTAAGACACTCGTTCTGAGACGTTTCTGTAGTAACGATTTAAACAGCGACTCGTCTAAAGATTTTGGGTTTTTTTTTTTTTTTGTAAGACGTTATTTAACACTTTGGGAAGGAGTCGTCAGTGCGTTGTAACAGTCCAGGATAAAGCTGTAACTTCAGCAGAGACGGCTGGTTAGGGAATGAATTACGCACAGAGTTTAAGGAGAGATTTATTTAGGAGCCCGAATTACGACTAAATTGAAGTTTGACTGGTGCGTCTGGCTGCTTTTTCACATATATGTTAAAATGTAAAGATATGATGAATAAGCTTATAATTATGCTGTTTCTAGGGTTATACGGAAGCTGGATCTCCAGGAGAAGGTTTGAAATGGTCGAGTAAAAACTTTTTTTTTTTTTTTTTTTTTTTTTTTTTTTTTTAACCTCAGCTGATCGTTCTCACTCCCTGATCGTAAGAAACAAATAGAGGCAAAAATGAACAATATGAACGTTTCAAGTGCCAGATTCACAACAGTGACACTTTCTGCACTGATCCTTTTATCTTACGTCTCTCGAACACTACTCTTCAAACCTCTCGTCTTGATCCAAATCGTTTTCGACGCTATGACGTGTCCTGCTTTCACACTCCTGAACATTTAAACCATGCGCACTCAGAAAAAATACCGTACGATAGTACCCTTCTGTACCTTTAATGTGCATCGACTTTGATACAGCGTACCTTTAAAGTTGATTTAAGATACTTCAATGGTTTTTTTTGGGGTTTTTTTTTGAGTAAAGCTTTAAAGGTAAAAGATACATACTAAAGGTGCAAAAGGAAAGGTACCGTTTAGTACCTATTCATCACGACTCGGCACATAGCTCTCCGTTCGTTCACTGTTCGTCTTCTAGCGCACTGTTTTGGGTGCAGCGATTTTGTAGTGTTGTCTGAATTCTCAGTATTAGTTGGATTCTTACCCATAGTGCACCATAAATCTAGGGTACACACGAGTACCACAATGCATAGAGATTTCTTTTAACTCGGAACGTTTTGGTCAAAATGGACACCAAAGCAGCTGACTTCATATATCCTGATAATTGTGTTTTTTGGGTTTTGTTTTTTTTTTAAACTTAAAAGCTAATAGAAACTTTTTAGTGGCATGTTTAATGCAACTTTTTAAAGAAAAAAAATCACTTTTAATACTGAAGTATTTTTATAATAAGCAAATTATTTATGTATCCAGTGCAGCGTCTCCCTCACTGCTGCCCCCTATGTACTGCTCTGTATAGATCAGTCTTTATAGTAAATAGTGAACGAGTAGGGTAACGAAGCGATTTCAGACACGGCACAAGAGCAGTACAGAACACGAGTTCTTTCATATTCAGTTCTTTTTTCCCCACTGTTTAAAGTTTATCGGCAGATTCACACAGCGCGGTTAGATTCCAGGGCGACAACATGCACACTTTAGCATTACATCTCATTTAACGCACCTGATTTAAGCTAGGATGAATTTGGCACGTTAGAAGACAGTCACAGAGATATTTAGGGCTTTCGCTTTCTATCTCTAAAGCCTGGCTTTATACCAGTCTGAGATCTGCTCCTCTTCTCCCTGCTTCATCCACACACACACATACTTACTCACACTTACTCACATATGGCTGTTGGCTAGTACCGCTTTGTTTCTTTTCAGAAGTCCAGAAGTAAATAACTAGTGGTAAAAGGTGTTCTTTTTTTTTGTTTTTTTTTTTAAACTGAATTTTTAATATTGTCGTTAAAAAGAAAAATGGTGGGATTGTCTGAACAAAAGTATGAGCCATATGAATGTTTATCATCAGCACTTATTTCAACTGGATTGTATTTCCATTACTTTTCATTTAGAAATAGATGTTTGTGTAAAAACAGGATTTGCCAGACAGACCAGGAAGTGTCAGAACAGCCAATCAGATTATGGAGATTCATGGAGGTTGAGATTAACAATACAGTGTCTGTGAACGTGTTGTTGGAGGAATGTTCGGGATGCACCAATCGGATACCGGGTACTGATACGAGACCGATATTTGGATCGCTTTTGGATCAGATTTCACTGTGAAAGTGTTCGGTTGACTGCCCCACCACTAATAATAATGTACTTATATAAGGCACAACTTGTCTTTAACGTAACTCTGAACTCCAAATGAAGTGTGTAAATAGTTATCCGTTTTCCGTTGGCTGATTCAGATCGTTTAGGTCTGTGTCTGGGTTGCGTTTTATAACAGAACCGTTCTCAGAACCCGCGTATAAACCGGATTTGGGATGAGTGACGTCACTAAACGCCAAAGTTTATGCAAATTATTGATCGATCACATGATCCCCAGATTTTTCATTTCTTTTTAGCCACCAAACCTGCATGATAGCTAGCTAACTTTGCTAAAGTTTTGATTATAGTTTGGCTGCTGTTTAAATTAAGCAGTGAGAATTGCGACTATGCAACTGAAGACTCCCACGTGTCTCGAAACCCGTGACAAATGCGAGCCAGTTTTCTAATTTTAGCTTTAAGATGTGAAATGTGAAATTTTTTTAAAATAACAGCACGTCCCGAAGTGTTTTATCCTCCTCTTGTATCACAAGCATTTTGTTGAGAATCACTATTAATAATGTGGTGCGGAATGTTAGCAAAACAAGTTATGTATTTCGTCAGTCGGAGATGTGTTTTCTAAATTTCTGGCCAATCAGATTTGAGAATTCTTCCTCGCTGTGGTGTGAGCATAATTAATAAAACGGTCGAGTTAATATTCCACGTTCAGGGCTACAGAAGCTCTCCGAGATCAGACTCGATTATTCGACTTGACCAGCTGTGATATCGGTATCGTATCAAAATCGGGAATACTTTGGTGCATCTCTCTCTTTTAGGATATTTTTTCTGAATGAATGAATATTCACGGTGTTGTATAATTTGTCTACACAGATCTGGGATTTCATTCGATACCGCTTTAAACGTCTTCGCTACATGAAGCGGTGTAGCATTACTGAAAGCGATCTTCAAGCGTTTTGGTATTTTGTTAGGACAGGTGTTTAATAGTGAAGCTTTATTTAGCGTCTTTTGCGTGCACTGACTCCGCCCACCCGTTACAGTACGGTGTAGAAACATGGAGTGTGATACTGCACAGCCATTTTGGATAATATGGTATCACGTACGGAATAAAGTGTGTAAGGTGATTAGCACCTTAGTACACGTTAGTTTCTATCACGAAGGGCTGCTACACAGAGTAGTGTTTTCTCGCTAATAAAGAGTCCTTCAGCTGATCAGGAGAAATCACGTTGGAGCTGTGCAAAGAGTTTACATTGAACTCCTCCTTTTTATGCTTTTCAGATCAGAGCTTCACTGTGAGGTCTGTAATCGTCTGCTCGAAACCATTCAGTATTTCATTCTGATTTTCTACAAAACAATAAACAAATGTATATTTTTGGATTAACACGTCTCCAGTCACTTGTGTATTTATATAATGAATATATTTTAATGAAAACAAAAAAAAGTACAGGCAAAGCTTTACAGAAATAATAATAATAATAATAATAATAATAATAATAATAAAACATCAAGCAGAGATTTCACAATGTCACAACACCATTCATATTAATATAATTAATTCAAATATTTTAATGAATAAAAATGGTTCTTAATCATGGTCCTGGAGTAAGAACGTTCCTGCCTTCCATGTTGTCATGTTTGCTCTTCTCTCACACGCCGTATCTAGCTAGTTAATTAATAGGAGTCAATATGGGTGTGTTTAAAGTTACAGAAACCAAGAAAGGAATTCTTTTTTTCATCCACAGTTGCAGTGTATATGAGATTACCAAACATGAGAATTTCATCACATTTCCTATACTGACTGAGACAACAACAGAAAACCTGTTTATTATAAAATATACAGTTCAAATGTGTAACTAAAGCCATATTCGAAAGGGATTCATTTTCCTCCTGGATGTGGAGTCATTAAAATGTACAAGACGGTGGCCTGACTTACAGGGACCTGTGTTACGAAGCAGTGTTTTCACATAATTCACTTACAGCATGTTCTATAAAATAAAATAAAATAAACACCTAGAACACTAGAATGTAAAAGTATCCAGATAAATACAGAACAATAGTGACAGAGATGATCCTTTCTAAAACCTGTCTCGCCTCTTCATCCCCCTTTCACCGTGTCAGGTTTCTTGAGATTTGCGTTCTCTCTGTCTGCGCAGTTTGACGAAGGCCTGAGCTTCACGCTCGCTCTTTCTGCCCTCGAGCATCTTCAGGGTCAAGTCACCTGTGAACACCCAAAGGAACTGTGAGGTCTTCATTAACATTTCACCTTAATAATAATAATAATAATAATAATAATAATGATGACATCATCAGGATTTTTTTTTTTTTTTTTTGCTGTTGTACCCAGGACTCAGGGTACATGCCTAAATGTAAATAGCTGTGGGAGAAAAGGAAACTCATACTGTTCGGTTTGGGGTGCAGCAAAGGGAGGCGGATCTGAGCGGGGGTGGGGTCAGGGCATCCTCCTCCTCCTGCAACTCCAGGCACCGCCTTCAGAGAGAGAAACGCCTCTCCTTCAAAGTCGTCACTGCGCAGCGCATCGTAGTCCAGCACCGTCACCAACAGGCACGCTCCGGCCGACTGACACTGCTCTAAAGACACAGCACTGCGCCCCCCGCAGCACAGGAGGTCAATTAACACCACAAGCACTTAACCAACACACACACACACAGTCTAAACAGTATTAAAGAATTGCCTTTTCTTTTAAAAGAAAGAAAACTAAATCTATACTCATCTGTAGCATGCAGACAGAACCATAATTATTGGCACCCTCGTTAAAGATTTTTTTTTTTTTTTTTTTTTACCCAATCCAGTAAGCTTGACTTTATTAAAGATTTTATGGATTAACTTACAACTCAAAGGACTCCTCAAACAGCGGGTTGAGGTCCCGGTTCTTGACCTTAGTCGATCGTATGTCCACCTGTGGGAAACTATGCCTCGGCTCCAGAGACAGCTGAACAAATGGGTCACTGAAACCTGTAGATTAAAAAATATATATTTTTTAAATCACTGTGACTTTAGACCTGAATAGCAGCATTAGACTGAGATCACTTCAATCTCTATTTTATTGTAACGAACGATAATGAGAAAAATTGAGAACAGCGAAATCTCCATTACTTTTAGGTGCTGGAAGAGCACTGTTAACCTGAATTTAAAAGTGGTTTCAGTGGTGACGAAGTGACCTTGCCGTAAACAACATCCTGACTATTTCCAGTTGATAAAATGTTCCTTGACTACAAATTATCTCCTAATGTTAAAACAAAGACAAGGTTTGTATTGGGTTTCTATCCAAAAGGTCCAATATGACCTTTGATAAAACATTTCTTCAAGAAATAACATCTTGGCATTCCTGTGTGCTGTTTAACTCTTAAAGCACATTGATGCGGTGTAGCTGTGTACCATTGGAGTCCAGGGGAATGAGGTTCACTGCATTCAGCACCTCCACATGCAGTTTGGACTCGGAGCGCTTGTACGAGGTGATGAGCGTTACTGCTCCGTATTTCTCACCGTGACACACTTTCTGTTGAGAACACAAACATTTTGTTCTGGAGGTGGCAACTTAAAAACGCAATTATCATCACCTTTTACAGCTCTGTGCTTGGATAAAAATTCTGTAAAATGAGTAAATATTTAACTAAAGGCACTTAGTAATACAGTGGATATATATAAGTCTACACACCCCAGGATAAATCATGTCAGAAATTTTTCCAACCTCAATGTGAAATTACAACAAAAAAAAGTTGAATAAGTGTGCACACCCCTAAGCTAATACTTTGTTGAAGCAGCCATTGATTTTATTACACCACTCAGTCTTTTTGAGTAAGAGTCTATCAGGGTGGCACATCTTGACTTGGAAATAGGTTCCCACTCTTTCTTGCAAAAACATTCTAGATCCATCAAATTGTAAGGGTATCTCCTGTGCACAGCTCGCTTCAGGTCACCCCACAGTTTTTTAGTTGGATTCAGGTCTGGGCTCGGTCATGGCTAGGTCATTCAAAAACATTGATCGTCTTTTGCTTAAGCCGTTCCTTTGTTGATTTGGATGTATGATTTAGGTCGTTGTCATGCTAAAAGGTGAAATCCCTTTTCATCTTCAGCTTACTAGCAGACAATTGAAGGTTTTGCACTAAAATCGACTGTAATTTGTAGCTATTCATGATTCCCTCCACCTCGATAAAAGCCCCAGTTCTGGCTGAAGAAAAGCAGCCCTAAAGCACGATGCTGCCGCCACCATGCTTCACCGTGGGTATGGTGTTCTTTTGGTGATGTGCTTTTTTTTTTTGCACTGAACAAACCTTTTGGAATTATGGAATTATATTATACCTTTTGGAATCGGTCTCATCATATCATAACACATTTTGCCACATGTTTAGGGGTGATTTAGTTGGGCTTGGATGTTTTTTTCTGAGAAAGAGCTTCCATCTAGCCACCCTACCCCATAGCCCAGACATGTGAAGAATATGAGAGATTGTTGTCAGATATTCTTGCAGCTCCTTTAATGATGCTGTTGGTCTCTTGGCAGCCTCCCTGGTATGTTTTTGTCTTGTCCTTTTGTAAATTTTGGAGGGACATCCTGTTCTTGGTGATGTCACTGTTGTGATCCATTTTCTACACTTGTTGATGATGGCTTTCATGGTGTTCCATGGTACATCTAATGGGGTTTTGGGAAATTTTTGTATACCTTTCAACAAGTGAGATAGCATGTGTCCTTTGTAACCATAGCAGTCGG